>NW_007742726.1:10585-13357 GCF_000696425.1 Galeopterus variegatus
TTTTTGCCATCCTAACTGGGGTGAGATGGTATCTCAGTGTGGTTTGGATTTGCATTTCCCGATGCTGAGTCATGTTGAGCATTTTTTCATATGGCTGTTGGCCATTTGTATATCTTCTTTAGAGAAATGCCTGCTTAGCTCTTTTGCCCACTTTTTGATTGGGTTGCTTGTTTTTTCTTGTAAAGTTGTTTGAGTTCTTTATATATTCTGAAGACAGCCAACAGAGTGGGAGTGTATTTTGCAAATATTTTCTCCCACTCTGTTGGCTGTCTTTTAGCTCTGTTAATTGTTGAAAATATTTGCAAAATACACATCTGACAAAGGGCTGAGTATCTATTTCTTCTTGCATAAATGGACATAGTGGCATTCACTTTGCAGAGCTGCTGTTACGGATCACGCAGCTCACATAGCGTAAAGCCCATATCATGGTGGATGGTCAATAACTGCTGCTCAGTAACTGCTGTTTCCCAAGAGGATAAAGTTTGCCAGTGTATGTTACAATAAGAGTTTTATTCAACATCTAGATCACAGTGAAAAATGTTCTGATTATGTGGAGGGCAAAACAAAAAAAGGGACATAGAATCAAAATGAAATATTAAAAATAAGTTCATTACAAAATATTTTATTTTAGGGCAAAACAAAAAAAGGGACATAGAATCAAAGTGAAATATTAAAAATAAGTTCATTACAAAATATTTTATTTTAGGGCAAAACAAAAAAAGGGACATAGAATCAAAGTGAAATATTAAAAATAAGTTCATTACAAAATATTTTATTTTAGGGCAAAACAAAAAAAGGGACATAGAATCAAAGTGAAATATTAAAAATAAGTTCATTACAAAATATTTTATTTTAGGGCAAAACAAAAAAAGGGACATAGAATCAAAGTGAAATATTAAAAATAAGTTCATTACAAAATATTTTATTTTAGGGCAAAACAAAAAAAGGGACATAGAATCAAAGTGAAATATTAAAAATAAGTTCATTACAAAATATTTTATTTTAGGGCAAAACAAAAAAAGGGACATAGAATCAAAGTGAAATATTAAAAATAAGTTCATTACAAAATATTTTATTTTAGGGCAAAACAAAAAAAGGGACATAGAATCAAAGTGAAATATTAAAAATAAGTTCATTACAAAATATTTTATTTTAGGGCAAAACAAAAAAAGGGACATAGAATCAAAGTGAAATATTAAAAATAAGTTCATTACAAAATATTTTATTTTAGGGCAAAACAAAAAAAGGGACATAGAATCAAAGTGAAATATTAAAAATAAGTTCATTACAAAATATTTTATTTTAGGGCAAAACAAAAAAAGGGACATAGAATCAAAGTGAAATATTAAAAATAAGTTCATTACAAAATATTTTATTTTAGGGCAAAACAAAAAAAGGGACATAGAATCAAAGTGAAATATTAAAAATAAGTTCATTACAAAATATTTTATTTTAGGGCAAAACAAAAAAAGGGACATAGAATCAAAGTGAAATATTAAAAATAAGTTCATTACAAAATATTTTATTTTGGAGACAAAATGTTAAAGAGAGAGAGATTTAAAGAACAATTGATTATAAAATGGGAATTAGCCCATAAAACCAATGAAAGTGCAGTCTTATAACATTGTTAAAGATGTGTAATGTGTCATTTCTAGGTTACATACATAATGTATGAAACTTCTGTGGTGTATCAGGGCTGATTATCAATGATAACAGATGTTGCAGTTGGACTCTTGTCCCCTCTATGTAAATGTGCTGTGGCCCATCTCTTATTTGAAATTTTCTCCTCTTGGGCTCCATACCATTGACCTTCTCTGGTCTGGTTCTCCAATACTTCTCCTGTTTTCCTTCTCAGTTTCCTTCCTTAACTCTTTTTCCCCTGTCTGCACTTCAAAAGTAGACATTCCTTAAGGTTTTGGCTCATAATTCCCTTTCTTTCCTTATACAGAGTGCATTTGTAGATTAAATCTTTTCCAAAGCTTCGACTATTTATTGCCTTTTTGAAGAAAGCTTTCAAAGCTGAACTTGTTTGTGATTTCCCTTCTGAATTCCACTCCCACCTGCTTAGCCTTCCATCATGCCCCATGTAAGATTACCCAACCCGAGTGTTTCATCTTCTCCAGCACAGACCTGTTCTTTTTCTTCAGTCTTCGAGCACAGATTTAGCAGATACTTTATTCTGTATTTGCTGTGGTTTCCTATTGTTTTGTCAATAGCAGAGATGGAGCATTTTACAATTGTGTCTAGACTTCGCTTTTCCTCATGCCCACATCTGATTTCTCATCATGTGCTCTCTCTCATATCTGGGCCCCCTTCCTCCTTCCTTTAGGCACTTCTCTACGTCAAGCATGTATGCATTCTTTACCTCTTGTGCAGTAGCTTCCTAGCTGGTTTGCTGATCTCTCTACCCTGTAAGGTGAGCACCCCATAACACCCTCAGACACAACTCTGATCATGTCACACATCTGAAACAGCAAGTCCCTGTATTTTCTAAGGATTTTCTCCCTATTCTTTCCTATCTGTGTCTCCTGCAATGCATGAAAGATTATTTGGTGTCTTTTGCAATCTTTGTCAATGGTTCTCTAAACATTGTTCCCACACAAGCAGCACCAGCAGCACCAGGAAACTTTTTTTAGCTCCCACCAATGAGTGAGAACAGGTGGAATTTCTTTTTCTCTGCCTGACTCGTTTCACTCAATATTATTCTCTCAAGGTCCATCCATGTTGTTGCAAATGGCAGTATTTCATTCGTTTTTATAATCAATTGTTCTT
>NW_007742726.1:13367-20069 GCF_000696425.1 Galeopterus variegatus
TAATGTGATCTTGAGTAAGATTTAACATTGCTGAGTATCTATTTCTTCTTGCATAAATGGACATGGTGGCATTCACTTTGCAGAGCTGCTGTTACGGATCACGCAGCTCACACAGCGTAAAGCCCATATCATGGTGGATGGTCAATAACTGCTGCTCAGTAACTGCTGTTTCCCAAGAGGATAAAGTTTGCCAGTGTATGTTACAACAAGAGTTTTATTCAACATCTAGATCACAGTGAAAAATGTTCTGATTATGTGGAGGGCAAGAAAAAAAGGGACATAGAATCAAAATGAAATATTAAAAATAAGTTCATTACAAAATATTTTATTTTTTCAAGCCAAGCCAAATCTTACCTTATTTTGTACTTACAGAGGATGTACTAGCAAGATAAGTTGAGTCTGATTTTGTGTTTAACAATTTTTTTCAACTTTAGATTTATTGCTCGCATTCATTTTATCCTTTTATTATCTATGTCAAAACCAGAAATACAATCTATAAAGTCACTGCATAGGTTTTTTCTTTCTTTTCTGATTTGATAACATCTTTGCAGTGTGGATGATGTTGATGAGCACTCCACAGGAAAGTTAACTTTGAAGTTTGAAAAGCCTGACACGGGCTACAGTGCGCCGCTTGGGAGCGCGGTGGCGCTCCCGCCGAGGGTTCGGATCCCACATACAGACCGGCCGCTCACTCGCTGAGCGAGGTGCGGGCGCAACACCGAGGGTTGCGATCCCATTGCCGGTCCCGGTCCGGTACGGGCGCGACACTGAGGGTTGTGATCCGTTGCCGGTCACGAAAAATAAAGACAAAAAGGAAAAAAAAAAAAAAAGTGAAAAGCCTGACACATCACACAGCAATGAATGCAGCCAGCACAGAGAATGGCTCATCACTAGGTTCCAACAGCAGCAAACTGGAGGATGCAAACAATCTAACTGATTGTGCGAGTGTTCTGTAATTTGCACAATGAAATACGTCAGCAGAGTTTTTCCATTTTCATTAACCTTTCTTTTAACTCCTGCCTATTTTTGTTCTGTCTTAAAATTGTTCTTTAAAAGAAAGGAGACAAAATGTTAAAGAGAGAGAGATTTAAAGAACAATTGATTATAAAATGGGAATTAGCCCTTAAAACCAATGAAAGTGCAGTCTTATAACATTGTTAAAGATGTGTAATGTGTCATTTCTAGGTTACATACATAAAAATAATGTATGAAACTTCTGTGGTGTATCAGGGCTGATTATCAGTGATAACAGATGTTGCAGTTGGACTCTCCTCTCCTCTATGTAAATATGCTGTGGCCCATCTCTTATTTGAAATTTTCTCCTCTTGGGCTCCATACCATTTACCTTCTCTGGTCTGGTTCTCCAATACTTCTCCTGTTTTCCTTCTCAGTTTCCTTCCTTAACTCTTTTTCCTCTGTCTGCACTTCAAAACTAGACATTCCTTAAGGTTTTGGCTCATAATTCCCTTTCTCTTCCTTATACAGAGTGCATTTGTACATTAAATCTTTTCCAAAGCTTCAACTATTTATTGCCTTTTTGCAGAAAGCTTTCAAAGCTGAACTTGTTTGTGATTTCTCTTCTGAATTCCACTCCCACCTGCTTAGCCTTCCATCATGCCCCATGTAAGATTACACAACCCGAGTGTTTCATCTTCTCCAGCACAGACCTGTTCTTTTTCTTCAGTCTTCGAGCACAGATTTAGCAGATACTTTTACTCTGTATTTGCTGTGGTTTCCTATTGTTTTGTCAATAGCAGAGATGGAGCATTTTACAATTGTGTCTAGACTTCGCTTTTCCTCATGCCCACATCTGATTTCTCATCATGTGCTCTCTCTCATATCTGGGCCCCCTTCCTCCTTCCTTTAGGCACTTCTCTACATCAAGCATGTATGCATTCTTTACCTCTTGTGCAGTAGTTTCCTAACTGGTTTGCCGATCTCTCTACCCTGTAAGGTGAGCACCCCATAACACCCTCAGACACAACTCTGATCATGTCACACATCTGAAACAGCAAGTCCCTGTATTTTCTAAGGATTTTCTCCCTATTCTTTCCTATCTGTGTCTCCTACAATCCATGAAAGATTATTTGGTGTCTTTTGCAATCTTTGTCAATGGTTCTCTAAACATTGTTCCCACACAAGCAGCACCAGCAGCACCAGGAAACTTGTTAGAAATGCAAATTTTCTGGTTCAGCTTCAAACCTGTTATTTCAGAAACTGTGAGGGTGGAGCCCAGTACTCTGTTTTAATATACTTCTGATGATTCTGGTGAAAGCCAGAGTTTGAGAACTCTGTCTTAGGTGAAAAAACTTTGTCCTAAACATAGTAGACCAGCAGCTACACTTTCCTACCAGGCAAAAAAGGCCTCACTATTGTGGGTTCAGGTACTCCCCCTGGCTGCCTGGGCTGCATCACCATAAGCCTTTTTGGTGAATGATAGGGCAGCACTTAGTGGGTAGTCTTGCCAGTTAAGCAACATTATCTTTTTCAAATATGCTTGTCTCCTTTTATATAAGAGGCTCTGTATCTAAAATTAATCTAGGACTGGTGCTTACCTGAGGACCAGGACTCTGCAGTACGTGGTGTGAAGTGTCTGTCACCCTCATTTGCCATGCCCGTGCTCTCTAGCAAGATGTATTTCATAGACCCTAAGTGAACGACTTTTGATTTTCATTAATGGGGCTAAAAGAAAACATACCAAAGTCCTTTACCCACATATTATCATATTTTATGAGTACCAGTGTAGATTAGGTTGTCCTTCGATCCTCTGAGCTTGGTCTCCCAGGAACAGCGCTTTTCTGTTTTCTGCTGTAGGGAGGTCATAAGAGGCAGATCGTCATTTTGCTTCTCCTGTATTCATCAACCCATTGAAACTGCTCTGCAGAAGGGGCCACCAGGATGTAGCTCATGGGGCTGGAGAAGAACCCCTCTTTTTTGTGGGTGCAGCATCTGCTTCCAAAAGATTGCAGAAAAATAATGTATTAGGTGTTTTACACTACATGCGCTGGACTTCCAGCCATTCTCCCAGGAGAGGAGTCTCTCCCCGCTCTCCCCCAGCCCTAGTGTCCCATCCATTGAATGGCTGCTACCTACACACTTACAGTACTGATTTCCTGACAGGTGCTTACTCAGTTGCTGGAATGTGTGGGTAGTAGGGACGTCATACATTCCTGGTTCAGAGAAGTTCCTGAAGATGCATCACCCCACTCATGACACAGTTTGCTCTGGTGTAGTTTTTTTTCTTCTACTCTCTCCAATTGTCCTCTGTATTGTTCAGTATTTTTACTTGCACAGTAGCAGTTTAAGCAGGAGGAGATTTATAGATGCTGTGGGGAAGGTGAAAGTTGTAACATCTCAGCCGAGCATCCAGGTAACCTTGCAGAATCATGTACAGGAACTTGACTATTAGCTGAGAGCTGCCCCCATTATCCCTCAACCAGGTGGAGGCCATGAACCATGAGGCCGCACTGGCAGCCCTAGAGTCCTGCTGCCTGTTGATGGAATGTCTGTTTCCTCCAAGTTCATGGCTCGGTTTCTCCCTTCAAGACTCAAACTGTGCTGTTCCTTGGCAGAGGCTGCCTCAAGCAAATCTCTTAGTACAAGGTGCTCTGGGAACGGTTATTTGTAGTCATGCTGGAAGGGATTGCAGGGGTTTTAGGGGAGGAGGAATTCGAGTGAGCCAATGTGAAATATCCACACTACTCTCTCTCTACTTCATTCTGTTTTATGCTTTTGCTGCTTCTTCTTCCTGATGTCTATTTCCTGTTGAGGATGATTAAAAATATCTGTCACAATGGCAGTTTCATAGTGATAATGTGGACACAAAATGGAGAAAAAATACAATGGTAATTTTTTGAAAAGTCAAAATTTCAGTAAATTACATGATCAAATATAATTTATTCACTACTTCGGAGTGAATTTTATGTGAAATAATAGAATTATTACTACCAAAAAGAATATTCAACAGACTGTAGATAAAGTTAATTTTGTACATTTTTAAAGTATCCTTCATGAAAAGACGCTTATTTGAAAGGGATTTATTTGGAAATTTTTATCAACAAAGACACTGGTTTCTATCACAATCTTAAAGTGGAATGTTGAACAGCTCTTTCATTTTTTACCACTGCGAAAAAGTGTAGAGGAAGAGCAAAAAGGAAAAGAAAACGGATTTAGTGCCTGTTTTATACCAGACACACACACCATCTCCTTTAACCCTTAAAACCTCCCTGTTCTTTGGATATGTTTGTCTACGTGGCATAGATAAAAAATGAAGAGAAAGAAAGTGAAATTCCTGAGGTCACACAGACAGTAAGTGGTAAAGCAGTTTTGGGATAAAAATGTTTTTCTCATTCTGAGTCCATGTGCTTTAATTATGGGGTAAGATTGGAGAAAACCCATAGAAAAACCATTCAGCCATCTCAGAAAGAAACGATAGTGAAGAAACTTTGGCAAACTCTGAATATATCAACACACAGAGTATGAATAATACACAATTGGGACTTGATGAAAGTTTCCTTCATTAATTTATTCATGCATTTGACAAGCATTTTGAACAATATTCCCTGATCACTGGGCTAGGTGACAGGATAAAAAATGTGTGTGTCACTCTTCCTGCCTTTGACTGGTTTTAACACAAGTAAGGCAGGCAAAAACTTGATATACAATAGAGAACTTTAAAAAATTGTAAAAAATAAAGTTAAAGAATAAAATTAAAAATATGGTCTTTATTTCTAAGCATAAGCTCCATCACATTCCAGACACTTTTGTAAGTGATGATACCAGCCATTTAGTCTCTTCTTAAAGAACTGAGGGTCCTGGGATTTGAACCATGTCAAAGCAGTCTTTTTTACATTATTAACTGAAGAAAAATGGGTGCACTTTAAAGATTTTTTTTAAGATCAGGAAACAAAAGAAGTCATAAGGAGCCAAATCATGATTGTGGGATATGTGCTTGATGATTTCCCATAGAAACTCTCACAAAATTGCTCTTGTTTGATGAGAAGAATGAGCAGGAGCCTTGTGGTGGAGGACTCCTCTCTGGTGAAGCTTTCCCAGGTGTTTGTCTGCTAAAGCTTTGGCTGACTTTCTCAAAACACTCTCATATTATTCGTTGGCCCTCGAGAAAGTCAATGAGCAAAATGCCTTTATCACCCCAAAAATCTGTTGTGCTGACCTTTGCTCTTGACTGGTCTACGTTTGCTTGGATTGAACCACCTCCAGCTGATAGAATCAACGGAATAATGGAATCGCTTCCAGCTAATGGAAGCCATGGCGTTGATTATCATTTGTCTTCAGGATTGTTCTGGTAAAGCCATGTTTCATCTTCTATTACAACTCTTCAAAGAAATACTTCAGGATCTTGATCCCATGGGTTTAAAATTTCCTTTGAAAGCTCTGCTCTTGTCCACAGCTGATGTGGGCGCAATGGTTTTTCGAGAAAGTCAATGAGCAAAATGCCTTTATCACCCCCAAAATCTGTTGTCCTGACCTTTGCTCTTGACTGGTCTCCGTTTGCTTGGACTGAACCACCTCCAGCTGATAGAATCAATGGAATAATGGAATCGCTTCCAGGTAATGGTAGCCATGGCCTTGATTATCATTCGTCTTCAGGATTGTTCTGGTAAAGCCATGTTTCATCTTCTATTACAATTCTTCAAAGAAATACTTCAGGATCTTGATCCCACGGGTTTAAAATTTCCTTTGAAAGCTCTGCTCTTGTCCACAGCTGATGTGGGCGCAATGGTTTGGGCTCCCACTGAACAGAAATTTGCTCAACTGTAATTTTCAGTCAGAATCATGTCAGCTGAACTAATTGAAGTTTCTGTGGTGTTGGCTATTGCTTCTGCTGTTAATCATCAGTCCCCTTCAGATAGGACAAAATCAAGATTAATTTTTTCTTTGCAAATTGATATGGATGGGCTGTCATTGTGACCTTCATCTTCAATATCATCTCATCCCTTCTTAAAACAAGTCACCCATTTTTAACTGCTGGTTTCTTTGGGGCATTGTCCCAATAAACTTTCCAGAAAGCATCAGTTATGTCACCATTCTTCTACCCAAGCATCAACCTAAACTTGATGTTTGCTTGTGCTTCAGTTTTAACAGAATTCATGTTGCTCTGATAGGGGCTCTTTTTAAACCGATGTCATATCCTTCTAGTGCCTTAAGTTAGATCCTGTTCAGATATTTACAACAAGTTAATATGAGTTTATTTTGTTGCACAAAATGCTTGAAATCCGTGCATAGTTTTTACTGGAGTCCAGGTCCCATTGCTCTATTCTCAGAAACAAAAGACTCATTGGGCCGTCCAAATTTTGGTTTGCGGCAGGCAATTTATTATCAGACATCTGAGGAGACAGACTAGAACTGTCTCCCCACTTCAGGGTTTTGAGAGCGTGGTTTAAAGAGGAGCTGAAGGACTGGAATGTGGGAAATGACAAACAGGAGGGAGGGGGAAGTTCAAGGGGCCAGGAGCGGTCTCACCAAGATTACATCTGGCTCCTGCTCTTGTCCTCGCTGTCATCTCAGGGTCCTTCTGGAGGTGGGGAATCAGCATAGCTTTTTTGATGTCTTCCTTGGTTTCCCTTGGATAGAACGTGCAAGTTTGCAGCTCCAGGCTGGCTGGAAAGCAATTTTATGTCCATGTAAATAATATCATCTGGCACCAGAACCAAGGTTCAAAATATCAAATAATTATGGAAA
>NW_007742726.1:20576-20830 GCF_000696425.1 Galeopterus variegatus
CAACAAGTTAATATGAGTTTATTTTGTTGCACAAAATGCTTGAAATCCGTGCATAGTTTTTGCTGGAGTCCAGGTCCCATTGCTCTATTCTCAGAAACAAAAGACTCATTGGGCAGTCCCAAATGTTGGTTTGAGGCAGGCAATTTATTATCAGACATCTGAGGAGACATACTAGAACTGTCTCCCCACTTCAGGGTTTTGGGGGAGTGGTTTAAAGAGGAGCTGAAGGACTGGAATGTGGGAAATGACAAGCA
>NW_007742727.1:0-20830 GCF_000696425.1 Galeopterus variegatus
TTCTATTACCTCATCCTTTCCCACCACCCCCTCAGACTTTAAACTGAGCCCAGGACAGCAACTGTATATTAAAACCTGAATCACAAAGCCCCTCTCACCATACCACCACCCCCTCAGACTTTAAACTGAGCCCAGGACAGCAAGTGTATATTAAAACCTGAATCACAAAGCCCCTCTCACCATATTGGGAAGGGCCTTATACAGCACTTCTCACCACCCCCACAGCAGTAAAGGTACTAGGAAAGGCCCCTTGGTATCACTTATCCTTGGTAAAACTAGCACCTGAGACTTTACCCAAAGAATCTGTTAACACCAAGCCAGCGGGGTCCCTCTACTAAACCCCCAACCCAACATCTCCTTACACTTTGTCCATTTTAGGACCCACAAAACTGAAAATCTCCAGGACCTCTGCTCTTCCCTCAATCCCAGAAGAAGGATGATCTTTCCCCTGGCGATTATCCTCTCACTCTTGCAGGCCTGCTTCATGTCCTTCACGCAGGAGCTGCTCCAAGACTGGTCCCGACCTGCTATTATAGGTTTGCCATTATGGGACATGATAAATATATGCCACCCCGCATCCCTAACCTTTACTTGCTACAGGATTGGCAGCAGCTGCCCCAAAAGATTGTAACATTATAGGAAGATTTCTCCTGGCTTCCTTTACCTCCTATCGGTAGGATGCTTCTTAGCAGTTTCATTGTGGCAACGTGCCCTTTAAATTCTTTTGGCTCCCTAACCCTTTGCATCCTTCCCATGTTTTTCCTCCTGTCTCAATGCTCCCCCTTACCTGGAACATGGAGGTTCCAGGTCCACAGGGATGATGTAATCCTCAGCAAATCAGACTGGTCCCCAAGGAACTCATCTGTCTCCCACTTCACGAGAAACTTTTTATGATCGCCCCCTCCCTGTTGATGCAGCCTGCAATGTTTCCACAAATGTCTCTTCACATTCTTCTAATCTCACCTCAGTGGGGACTGTCAGTGTTATGCGGGGCCTGCCCACACTCTGCCTCACTAACACCAAACGCTACCACTCACTTACTCCCTCCTCATCCATGCCCTAAAACCGGAATATATTTCCTTTGTAAAACTATGTTATCCTGTTGCCTGCCCCCTAACACGATTTCTTGCATATTCATTTGGCTTGTCCCTGACATCACTGTCCAGACAGATGGAGGGATGGAGTCGGGACTGGGACTAACTTCAGACCCCCCTCTCAGGAAGTGCCCTCTGCTCCCGTAGGGCACTAATTGTACCTTTTAATCGGGGCAGGGGTCCTTCCTGCTACTGGAACTGGCATAGTGGACCTTGCTACTGCCTCTCAATCCTATCAAAAACTCTCAGAAAAACTAAGTATAGACAGCATCTCCTCTCTAGCATCTCCTCCCTCCAGCGACAGGTCACCTCACTCACAACAGTCGCTTTACAGAACCGTCAGGCCCTTTACTTCTTTACAGCCGAGAAGGAAGACACCTGCCTCTTCTTGGGGGAGGAATGCTGTTATTATGTAAACGAGTCCGGGGTGATCCAAAACAACGTAAACCATTTCACTGAACCCTTGGATACCTTGGCTTATGCCCCTGCTAGGACCCCTAACTGTGGTGGGACTCATTCTACTTTTTGGTCCCTGTCTCTTTTGGTGCTTCTCTACAGGCTTTCACTAACCAAAAGGTTGCTGAATTGTCCCGACATTGAGAATATCAGCCCCTCAGAATCAGCGACCCTACCCTGGAGGAATAAAGCCTCCCCACATGAAACCAGTCCCCTGCCACCTGATTATTTTACTTGCCAACATAAATCTTTAATTTTTTCCATATCTTTGCCCATCTCCAGCAGAAGTAGCTTCAGAAGAATGAGACCTCCACCCTTTCCCCCTTTTTCCTATACTTAAAAGGCAGGAATAATAGATCTGCAACATAACCAGCACCATTTTAGACAAGCCCAAGTACAAAATGGTACCATCCACCTCCTCCCTGTCCCTCCCCCATTCTTACAAGAAGCCTCATGGTTTTGGAGAAAATGAAACTTTCTGCGTTTCCACATGCACAGAACTCTCCATCCCCATGACCTAACTCAATCCCCACCCCAGAATTACATCACCTGGTTCTTGGTGCCAACATACCAATATAAGCTCCCACTGCCCTAGGTGAGCTGCTGTCTTCCATTTTGAATGCAGCCCCAGGCTGCCCCCTGCCACTTTCAGTGCAGCTCAGTAGATTCTCTTCCTTTAATAAAGCTTGAATGGTACCTGGCATCTTGCCTCACTTTCTTTTACCCACCTACCTGGAAATTTTATAAATTTCACAATCATTACTGAAAGAAAGTGAGCCAAGATGCCAGGTACCATTCAAGCTTTATTAAAGAAAGAAATCTGCCAGGCTGTACTCAAAATGGAGGACCGCCCAGGGCTGCCCTGAAAATGGGGGACAGCACCAGGTGTGGAGGTGGTAGAGCTTATATAGTGCATGGAAGCAAAAGGGGTTTCTGTTTAAGTCAGGAGGCTTTTCATAAAGGGAAGTGTGGAGGGGCCCAGTGCTGGAGTGGAAGATGGGGCTGGTGGCTATTTTGTGCTCATTGTGTGCACAATGGCACCAGTCATGTCCAAAATCCATCAATTAGCTAATTAGAAGAAAGAAAGGAGTGCACGTGGATCAGGGAGGCATCCAGCAGGAGAAGCAGAAGATCCACAGAGACCATGTGCCCTGCGGTGCTGGCGTGTGACCGAGCAGGTAGGCCTCACCACCATCGCTAAACTCCATCCCCAGCCCTGCCAAGTGCATGTGGATCAGGGAGGCATCCAGCCTGAGAAGTGGAAGATCCACAGAGACCACATGCCCTGTGGTGCCAGCATGTGACCAAGGAGATAGGCCTTGCCACCACCACCTGACTCCATCCCAGCCCAGCCAAGTACATGCTGACCAGAGAGGTGCCTCCCTGGGGAGGCCCAAGACCTGAGGTGACCACGCACCCAAGACACGAGTGGCCAACCAAGCAGACACTGAGGCAGCCTTACCAAATTGGAAGCCCCAGCAGCATCCTAGCCAGACAATAGTGTCAAACCAGTGGACCATGAAATCCCCTGCCACAATGACTAAACATCAAAGGAAAGATAACAGAAATAGGAAAAATCAAGAAAGTATACCACCNCAGCAAGAAAGAGTGTCTCTGTTGGCTCCCCATGGCCTCAACTATGGTAGTCTGTTTCCAAGAAAGAGATCCAAGAGGCTGTGTGACTACCAAATGTTCAGCTCCAGTATCCACCATGAAATTTATAGGGTGGCTCCCTACCATCATTTGGACCAAGGGCTCCCAGGGGCTCAGGGAAAGGGAACCCAGTCAGCCCTATTCACTTTCATATTGTTCAAGTTCAGCCAGGCTGATGAAATCTTGCTGGGGTGCCTTAGTAGCCAGTTTGCTTGGGTTGCAGTCTCCTTGGGAGGCTTGTCCCTTTCTTGGCGGCTGGAATTTGCCCTTAGCAGTAGCTGGGAGTTGGAAACACTCATTCTTCCAATGACCATCTTCATGACACAAGGCACATTCGTTGGGTCTCAGAGGTAGTCTGGAACTGGGTGCATCCTGTGGCTGTCCTCTGGTCGGCTTTTGGTCTTGGCCCCAGGGCCCTTTTGGAGGTCCAGACTTTTCAACCAGTGCAGCAGCTAGGAGGTCCACCTTCTTCTTCATTCTCTTGTCTGCCTCACGGCGGCCCTCCAGGTCCCAGTCAACAAACACCTTGGTTGCAATTTCTAGGAGTTGGGTAATATTCATGCCAAAAAACCCAGCTTTTGCAACTTGCAGTGAATATCCCCCCGTGCTGGGCCGGCCTGTGGCTCACTCGGGACAGTGCGGTGCTGATAACACCAAGGCCACGGGTTCGGATCTCATATAGGGATGGCTGGTTAGCTCACTGAGTGAGCATGGTGCTGACAACACCAGGTCAAGGGTTAAGATCCCCTTACTGGTCATCTTTAAGAAAAAAAAAAAATATCCCCCTGTGCTTGGCCCACAAATGCGGCATTGACCACCCTCTGGTTTTCAGGCTATTCTGGGTCAAAGGGGGTGTGGTGGTGGAATGCCTCACAGAGCCTTTCATAGAACTGACTGGGGCGTCCATCTGGCTTCTGGAGGACTTCAGAGATCTTACTCATGCTGGTCGTTTTTTCCCCACTTCTTTTAGGCGTTCCAGGAGAGCCTCTTGGTATTGTTCCAGCATCCACAGGCCCTGATCTGTGTTGGGGTCCCAGTGTGGATCCTCATTGGGGAAATGGGTCTGGGCATACACTTGGGCATTCAGTGTCCCAAACAGGGCATGGTCTTGGAGCCATTTTAGAGCTGCCTGGCTGATGCAGCATCGCTCCTCTGTATTGAAAAGGGTCATCAGGAGTTGCCTGCAGTCTATCCAGGTGGGCCAGTGAGTCTAGACTATGGACGAGACCAGATTGAACATAGCCTGGGGCTTCTCAGTATAACAAGGGTGTATGATGTTTCCAATTCATAAGGACAGTCATTGTAAATGGCTGATAGATGAAAGTGGGGTTTCCTCCCTGCCGGTGTCCATCCTGATCATAGCATAAGGGACCTTGAGTCTCTCAGAGTGGCATCTGGAGAGCCATTCCCCATGGTGACCTCGTTGAAGGTTGGGTCTGACTTGGACCATACGAGATCAGGACAGGAGGCGGTGGGGGGTCTCTGGAGAAGTGAGGGGTGAGGTTGTCTCATCTGATGGGCTAGGAGGAGAGGCTGGAGTCCCCACTGGAGTGGAAGGCAGCGGCTGGGACTGTGGGAGTGGCGGGGCAGTTGGCCCAGTCCTGTAGGGAGGTGGCAGATCCTCTGAATCTGAGGGCAGGATAACTGGCTTGGGGGGGCCACATGTAGCAGTCCCCTTTGGGTATGAGTCTGATCTGGGACTGACATTGCTCACGCCAGGAGAATCTGGCAGTGTTCTTCCATGCAGGCCTTTAACCAGGAGGGTGGAGAATGAACTAAGTCTTCCTAAGAATTAATATATGGATATTGGTCAGGGTGGCCCTGAAGGTAATTTCCATGGTGGCCAGTAATGACTCTTCTGACTCGACAGATAAGGAAAAGATCAAAGGACCCCTCAGAGGGCCATCCTACACTGAAAGATGACCAACCTGCCTCACAGATTACTCTGAGTTTATCAGGAGATAGTTTGACACCACAGTCACCAGAAAAGCCCTTTTTAAAATTCCTCAGCATACAGGCAAGGGGAGTTTGTTTGCTAGGTGTTCCTCCCATGTTTTCCACATGTGATCGGTGTCACAAAAGACACTCTATTCCAATCACTTCGTCCATCTTCGGCTGCTCACCTCGCAGTGATATTTCAGGCTTCTCTTGGCTTTGGTAAGATGGTATAAACCCCCGTCGGGACCTCTCTTGTGAGAGTCACCCTTAGCTGTATGAGGTTCACCATGGAACCACAGATTGGGACTCCACAATCAATTCATTCACTCAAACACAACCACACACATTCACTCACCACCCAAAAACTATTGAAATTCTGACCTGAGAATGTGGTTTCCTCCATGAAACGGAGCTCACCACCCAAAAATTACTGAAATCCTGACCTGACTGGGAAATGTGTTTTCCTCTGTGAAATGGAGTACTAAGACATTCCCCTCTCTGGGAGGTGATCAGGATCCCCTTCTACTCTCACAGGAGTAGGAACCTAGTGGGACTTGGGTCCTTACCTAGTCCGATGGATGGAGCTCCCCTGGTCTGGCTCCTGTGCCTCTTTGGGTTTCATTGTGCTCAGGGCTTGACCTCTGTGTCTACCAGGCAAGGTCTTTCCCACTCACAGAGAACTCTCCTATGGCGCCCAACTGTGGTCCGCATTGTTGGGTGTCCCAGGGCCAAGACCGAGAGACAAAGGAGGTGGTCAAGCTGCTGTCTCCACCATCCCAGATGAGCCCCCCCAAAATGTTACAGCATGTCATAGCCATGTTACAGCATGTCATAGCCATGTTACAGCATGTCATAGCCATGTTACAGCGAACTCTCAAGGAGAGGCAGGACACTGAAGCTTGCAGCAGGAAGCAGAGTTTATTAATGCCAGCAACAGCTCAGTGCACTCGTGTCACAAAGGCTGAGCCCCAAATGCAGCAGGGCTGTCTCTTTTATATTGTTACATACACTTCCGGTTTTTACAGTGGGATAAAGTGGCGACCTTATATGGTTATAACTTCCGTTTGGGTGGGAAAAGTTCCAGGTCCATTAGCCATTACAGCAGGGTGGGAAAGTCAAATGTTGCATCAGCCATTGCAGCAGAGTGGGGCACAGCTGGGCATATATGATAGCAGGGCGGGGCGCAGTCAGGAGAGCAGTCAGGAGGACATGGGTACTTCAAATGGAGCCCCCATAAAAACTCTAAACAACAGGGTTCAGAGAGCTTCTGGGCTGGTGAACATCTGCAGTTGCTAGGAAAGTGTCACACACAGAGAAGGCATGGAAGCTCTGCACCCCTTACCACATAAAGAGGCCTCTGCACCTCTTCCACTTGGCTGTTCCTGAATGGTATCTTTTTATAACGGACTAGCAGTCATAAGTAAACTGTTTTCCTGAGTGCTGTGAGCCATTCTGGCAAATTACCAAGCCCAAGGAGGTAAAAATAGAATAAAAAATTAAATAAATAAATAAAATTAAAAAAACAAACAAATAAATAAATAAATAAATAAATAGAATAAGTGTTCCAATGAGATGAGCAGAGGAGGTTGATTTTATAGAAAGAAAAAAGCTAAAGAAAGCAGAAACAAAGAACAAAAAGCATATTGGTCATTTCAAAGTTACTTTTTTTGTAAGAGGGGGACAGGGAGCTAGAACAACAGAAAAATAATTGAAGAGTTTAACAATAGACTACTTCAGGCTATCTCTTTTGTGTAAGAATTAAAGCAGGGGGAACTTTATTATCATAGCTATTGAAGATTTAAACTGGCCTGTTTGGGAAATTGGCTGTTATGCTTCTCCTGAAGGTCAGACCACAACCTTAGTGATATGGAATTTAGCAGGGTTGACTTTATTTTGATACTTAGTCTGGCATTTTGGCCTGGGCTGATTATCTCCTAGTCATGGCCTCGCAGATGTTCCCTCCAGGACCAGATGGTGATTTCTCAAAAGGGCAGAAACTGGTAGGGTGTGTCATTATCTCATCACGTGAGCAGTGTCCTGCCGGGTCCATTATGTCATCAGTGATATAAGTCCCTTGACCAAAGTTCCTCCATGTTCTCTAGATAACTAATTCTATTTCTGTTATAAAACAAACATAAACTAGTAAAAATATTACGCAATTTGTACTCCCGACAGTTAACAATAATGGCTACTATTTATTGTACACTCACAGTATGCCAAACAAAATAATGAAAGCTTCATATGTACTACAGTTTTTAACAACCTTGCAATGTAGGGATTATCTTCATGTTACAGAGAAGAAAACTGAGTCTAAGAGAGGTTAAGTGGATTTTCCCAAGACTACAGCTTATAACTGGCAGAACCAAGATTTAAATCTAGATCTGCCTTGCTCCAGATGGCACACTCTAACCATTCATCAGTGATTCAAAATATATTTTTCAGTGCCTCCTGGAAACAAGGTACCGTGCTAGGCACAGGAGATACACAATGATGAACAAATTCAAAAAGATCCCTGCCTCATGAAGTTTAGAGACTATGAAAGAGACAGATGTTAATAAAGTAATCATACACACAGATGTAAAACTGCAACTGTAGCCTAGCAAGGGGGTGCTTTCCTGAAGAAGTCAAGATCTGAAGAATGAACAGAAGTTAACCAAACAAGAGAGCATCTTATATATGGAATTTTAAAGAATTTGCCATGGAAAGTAGACTCTATATATTTATTCTTACAATGGGAATATACCAATATTTTCGAAATCCTAGATACTGGATATATAAAACTCTGAAAAATCTCAGACACAGAATATATATGAGAACTTCTTTCTCTGAAGATAATTGATATTAGAAAAAAAAGCCATTTAAAGCTAATGCGCTTAAAACAGAGACTAAAATTTCATTTATAAATAGTAATGAAAGTTTTGATCAGTTTATTTCATCTTATATTTAACAAATTTTGGCTATAATTGCAATTATGTACTAATTCTTAGAAATTAATAGATCAGGTTGGGGTTTGGGCATAATTTTTCTTACAAAATTGTGTTATGTATAAATATAACAACTGTTAAGAATGTTTTGTTTGTAAAAATTTGAGAGATTGTCGAAAATTTTCCCAACACCCTCTTTTAATCCTGATATTCCTTTATTTTTAAGAGAGAAGATCATCATCATCATCATTTTTCTTTTCTCCAATTGCTAGGGCCTAACTCTGCCAGATCTTTGTCATTGGTTTCATTTGTGATTTGAGGTCACCAACTTTTCATCATTTTCATCAACTTTTCATATATCTTTTCAAGATTGCAATTTAACTCTGAAAACACTTTGTATTTTATCTATTTCACAGGAGTATTCAACAATTGAAAAAAGACTGGCCAATGATGCCCCTAAGTTAGACAAACACGCATGTACGAGGGACAACTAATTTTATAAATGGTTTGTCTACCAGTGAATATTTGCTATATCTTTGGCTTCCCTTTTCAATTCGTAACTGTGGGGACTTAGATAATAAATACTCAGATAACTAGATACCTGTACTAAAAGAAGACCATTGCAGTTTGGGCAGAGCATAGCATGAGATAAGGTTAAAGATGGAGGTAGCTGTTAGCAATGCTGCATCCCATAGTGAAAGAAAATGAGCATGGGTACATC
Source organism: Galeopterus variegatus (assembly GCF_000696425.1). NCBI lineage: Eukaryota > Metazoa > Chordata > Mammalia > Dermoptera > Cynocephalidae > Galeopterus > Galeopterus variegatus. Next base: position 8,787 of record NW_007742727.1, read on the forward strand.
ATATATGATTTAAGAAAAGCCAGCAAACAGGGTAACCATAAAAAATAGACAAGAGAATCACCCAGCAAAAAGACTTCACATGATAGGCATAGAGCTACCATCCTAACAACAATCATTCTTAAAAATACAAGTAAACCCCAAGCTTTAAACTTTGTTTCAAAGCTCTTCAACAGAGTATTCAAATCTCAGTAGAAATAGACCAAAAAGATCTTCAGTCCGTTGGTTAAAAATACCTTTACCATACATCTAAGAATCTCCCACTTAGATGTTAACTTTGCTAGTCTTACCATATTAGTTGGGGGGTCTTTGTTTTTGTTTTTGTTTTGTTTTTGTCTTCAGGGTACATCATGAATGGATAGCAAAACATTATGTATGAAGCCAATGTCAGAGGTAGGGTTGGGGGGCCTGATGTCAGGCTCAACCCACACCATCCTCTTACCAGGTTCTTGACTCTGCCACAGGAAAGAATTCAAGAGCATAGTCACAGCAGAAAATGAGAACAAGTTTAATATAGTGAATAAGAGATGAAGATTTCACAGAGAGTGCAGCATAGCTCCAGAGACTGAGCAGGGCCCACACCAAGTTTAATAGAAAAGTAATGAATACATACTTAAAATTCTGTACAGAGTGCAGCCTGGCTCAAGGGAATGAGCAGCTGTTTGCTGAAAGTAAGTCTAATACAAAAAGAAAGAAATACACACCCCATAGGCAGAGTGCAGGCTGCTCCAGGAGAGTGAGCAACAGCTCCGTCTTCTGCTGGGATTTGGCTTTTATAGTTTCTTTGTCTAATGAATATTCAATTAAGGGCGTGGTTCCCAGTTATGTAACATAGTCTTGCACATGCTGAGTTGGTCCTTTCTTGGAGCATGTTCATTGGTCAAACCCTATCACATGTACCAGGCATATTCAAGAATATTCTGTGCTTTCTACCACCTCTAGTGGAAGGTCATTCAACTACCAGGGTTATATAACCCTTCTTTACTGAGTACGCCCAGCCACTAGGTTTGCATAAACCAGCCCCTTGTGGTCCCATTTCCCCTGTCTTGGTGCTGAAAATAGGTCTAACTGTCAATAGTAGCTTTCCTCATGGGAGGGCCTAGAAGAGGGGCCTAAGACCTTGGAGAATGGCTTGAAACCCAGAGGCGTGTCCTGAAACCTCAGCCCAGAGAAACTGAGCACCTCCTATCTCAAAGCCAGCAACAAAATCACAGTAAAGACCAATACATCTCGATATCCCCCAAATCACTTCTTACACATTTAGGTACAGTAATCACAATATCTTCAGTGCCAGGTCCTTTCAGAATATTTTTTAAAGCTTTTGGTTTTAGAATTTAACATAAACAAAACAAAAAACGCTTCAGACTAAAATACTTTCCTAGGGCTAGCCAGTTAGCTCAGTTGGTTACAATGCAGTATTGATAACACCAAGGTCAAGGGTTCAGATCCCCATACCGGCCAGCTGCCAAATAAAAATAAAATACTTTTCTAGGAAAATAATTTGGATCACATTTTGTCAATATGTGAATATGTAATGAACATAAAATTTAAAAGCTACCCTTCCTTGAAGGCCAAATATAAATTTTCTACAAACTATATCCATAGAAATGTCTATTGTCCTTACCCCTGTATTTTCCTTTGGTTGGTGTTCACACATGTCCTTATGAGATATAAAAAGCTGGCACACATGGCTATTACCGCTTACTAATTTTTAGAAAGGCAAAAATAGAAAAACAAAATCTTGAACCTCATATGGTTCAGTCAACAATTGGAATAAAAAATTCTTCTGAAATGATGAAAAAATCATTTAAAAGGACAAAAAACATTTTAAAGGTCTGATATAAACCATTTAGAGTAAAATATCACTTTGGAGGTAATAAACATTTACTAGCAGTCAATGATGCAGAACTAAAAGATTATTCTATACAAAAGCCATGACTTTATACTGAATCTATTCTACTGGACTCAGCAATTTCTTTCTGAAGATTTTTATTTGCTTGGAAAAAATTTTAGCATTTCTTACTGTGTAATTTAGCATGGGAAACCAATTTTCAGAAGGTGTTCCCTAATTATATTAAAAGGGCAAGGCTGAGCTATGCTGATATTCTATTCCAAACAGTAAAAATGTAAACTGGTCCATATATCAAGAAGATCCTTGTCAATAGTAACACTTCAGTAATGCAGTTTTACATGTTGGATCGGCCTACTGTGAAAAGTGACAGTCTTTTTCTCACTCCATATAATCATTATTTACTAATAAAACATCATGGCTAAAATCAAACAAAAACTGTTCCTGACACTGTATCATAGAAAAGAAACCTTTATAATGTATCAGTTTAGAATGCTTTGGGTTATAAGTAATCTTGAACCCAGTTCACAACAGCATAAACAAATACAGACTCATTTCTCTCACAAGATATCTTGAACTGAGCGATTGCTAAGGTTGGTTTACTAAACAATGATGCCATCAGTATCTTCAATATTTCTGCTCCACCATCCTAAGTGTATTAACTTTTTGTACTCATATTTATTGCCTAATGGTTCCAACATAATCATTGCAGCTCCAAGCGTCATATCTAAGGTCAAAGCAAGAAAAAGAGGTTACCCAGCCCTGTCTGACCCTTTCATCAGAAAAAGGGGAACACTTCCATTAAGTCCCTAGCAGAGTCATGGGCTAGAATTGAATTACATGGCCACCACAGCAGTAAGAAAGGTTAGAAAATCAGATATTTAATTTTTCTAATTTTTATAGTAGAGTTAAGAAATGAATATTGGATTGGCCAACCAATAATGTCTGCCACAGTCCTTAACTCAATATGCACACACCCACTTCTTCCTATATATATGCATTAAAAAGAACATACTCATCCTCTCCTCAAGGAAGACAACTCTACTATCTCACCCAATTGTTGCATCCAGCTTGAAGCAGAATCTCTGAGTGATTTTCTATTTGCTCTCTTACGCCTAAATATGGCAACTCTTGTCTGACCACCTATACAGTTAAAAGATAAGCTATCCATATTTAAACCACTCCCCTCCCATATTTAAAACAGTGAAAAAGAAAGAACAGAGTGACCACGATAAAAATTCCCATTTAGAAAAGGGGATACTGCGAAGCATACAGTGGTCAACGGTCCACAATCCATATCAAGTCTAACTAAACAGAAATCACAGATTCCCTGGCAGGCAATACAGTAAATTCCTTGGCTAGTCAATAAGGCAGCTCCTAGTTTAAGTCCCAGGAGGATCTACTTCGTCATTGTCCTCTGTGGCCATATCTAAGGTAGGTTTTTTTTTGTCTTTTTTCGTGTCCGGCAACGGATCGCAACCGTCAGTGTCACGCCCATACTGGACCGGGACCGGCAACGGGATCGCAACCCTCAGCGCTGCGCCCGCACTTCGCTCAGCCAGTGAGCGGGAACCGGTCTGTATGTGGGATCCGAACCCTCGGCGGGAGCGCCGCCGCACTCCCAAGCGGCGCACTGTAGCAGTGCGCCACCGGGCCGGCCCCTGAGGTAGGTTTTGAAAAGGATGCTCTTCCCAGGGGCTCCACAACTTTTATAGCCTACTTCATATTGGTTTGACTTGGGGAGGTGGGGATGAAAATTGCTTGGAGGGTAAAAATAATCACAACTAATTGCCAGCTTTGTAATATAATTTCCTCAAAAATATATCAAACTTCCATTCTCTTTGCTTCCCATCAATTATTTGTGTGAATAATCACAACCAAAAAATATTTCCAAATAATCTTTAGGCCTGGAGATTCTCATCTCTTTGCTGACCTCTGAACTCTTAATAGACTTGAGGTGATTCTAACAATAGCCTTAGTGGGCGAGGTACTACCACTAAGATCTGCAAAATTCTAAATTATGGGGCTCTTAATAATCTGCAGTGGGAGCTAAAGGCGGAATATCTCTTTAGCGAAGCTGTATTTTCCCCCCTTCTCTGCTTTCATGCTCAGGACTACTAATGTGAGCTCACCCGCTTCTGTAGGATCCTACTGAAAAGTCACAAGAAGTAACCAACACATGACAATATTCCAAATTTTTCCTATCATTTCTCTTAACACTTCAGCCTCAGTTTGCACACAACCTTCCATGGAACAGAAGGCACAGGTTAATCAAATGCTTTGCTATCATAGAACAAGGGTTACAACTTTCCTCTCCTTAGTTATTCCATAATAAGTCTGGAGGTGGACAATCCAAAGTTGGAACTGCTGTTCAACAATGTCCCAGCTTCTTTCAATCCTTCTCCTCTAAGATCTTCAGCTTGTTGGAATCACATTTTCAGTCTCATACTTGTCATCTGATGTTTGCAAGATAACTGCTACAGCTCCAGGCTTCGTGAATACATTTAAAGCACAAGAAAGGGGGAAAAGGACAGTACTAGGCAACTATGCCCTTTTTATCAGGAAAACAAAAGCCCTCCCTGAACTCAGCAGACTTCCCTTCACAATCACTGGCAAAGGGGAATGAAATTGTCATGATTGGCTTCAACTAGTCATGGTTTTTTGCTTGAAGCTGGGCACACTGCTACCCTAATAAAATGAAGGTAAGCAATGGGTAACGGGTATCAGGGAAACCACTAAGAATGTCTGCCAAACAAATATTTATAGTTTTAAGAAAGCAATCAGACACTATAACAGAGTGTGAGAAAAACAAGCCCCTCAGGCAGTGTTACACAAATACATTTTAGGTAAAGAGATCCCCACTCAAACAAACCGATTCTACTAAGGAGTCTATTCCCAAAATTAGCACCCTTTAGTAATTCTGCTTTTCACAGACTCTTTCCTTCCTTCAATTCTGAACCCACAGATTCTCTAAAATATCCATGTTTATTAACAACTGTTTCTATAGCAGCAGAGGCCCTGGTGGTGGGACACACTGGTGGAGGCTATTTATAAGTTAAAAATTCATATTAAATGCCAATAGCAGCTATTATTGATGAAACCTTTAATTTCTGAAATAGATAAATACTGTGAAAAAAAATATTCAATGTGCCTGTTGTTCACCAAGAAACCTCTTGATTATAATTTGGTTTCCCATATAGGTCCACCACCTGGAAGAAAATGCCCTGATCATCTTGGTACAATTGGTTTTTGTAACAGTTTTATTTCATTGTATATTAATAAATTTACATTCTGGGCTTTATTACATATTACATATTAGGCTTATAAGGTTGTAAGCCTAATTTAATCTTCTCTTGGGACACTACTGACCAGACCAGATTTCTAAGACTACAAAAATGAAGGTCAGACCCTGGAAAATGCACTAAGGTTACACCACCTTAGTGTGGTCTTTTGAATAATAGCAGCTGGCCTGCCCCAGGTAATAGCCTTTCACATCACTGAGTGGACTGGCATGAACCTCTTTTTAAAAAATGTTTATAGGAGCAATAAATCAATTTTCATTCCATGTAGCAGCTCACAAAAGCCACTTTCCTTCACACAAATTGGCCACCTATAAATATACTCAAGTCACCAAACATTCAAATATAATAGTTTCAAAAAAACCCTCAACTCACATTTTTTATATATAAAAACGTATGTAGTGTAGGTGTACAGTATATAGAGCATGGGCTCTGGAGCCAGAGGGCTAGAGTACAAACCGTAGTTTCATAGTAGAATGTTCTACCCTATAATGGGTGTGTGGCATTAGGCAAAAATCATTGTGCACAGTTTCCTCATTTATACATGAGGGACAGAGGAAGAGAAGACAGAATAATAGTACCTACTTCGAAGGGTTATCTGACTATAAAATGAATTTTTACATGTAAAATACCTGGAACATAAAAGAACTCAACAAGTGTTAGCTATCATCATTATTCTTAACTAGAAAACCTAAATAGTATATGGTCGCATTTTATGCAAATGTAAAATGAATGGATAATAAACATTCACTTTATATGCAAAATATGAAGTAACACAAATTTCTCCAAATTAATAATTCATCAAGAATCACATTTTCAAACCTGGCTGGTGAGTGATTTATAAACTCTTATAAGCGATTGCCACATGGAAATAGCAAACTTTCCATTCTTTGCTGCCAGAAATAGTCTTGAATTATGCATGCTCCTACAAAATGCTACAGCTCCATATATAAATGTAAAAGAGAGAAAAATCATAGCAATCCCGAAACCCACTACCCCCTCAGTATTGCCCCTCATACCCTGGTCTTCCTAGAGGTTTCCTGTGTCCTTGAAGCCTAGAAACTCAGTCTATAATCAATATCCAACTAGGATATGTCTCTAAACATTGTCCCAGGAAAACTTCTCTTGAAATAAGAGGGTCAATCAGCCTAATTACTTTTCGCATGTGTGTGCCCATCTCAAGAGTAATTACCATCCCCCTGTTCTCCTCAGTTATACAACTGGCCGTCCTTAATACTTACTTGCTTTCAAAGAATTATTATCTTAATGATCCTGATTTTCCTCTCACGTGTCTATTTTCTCTCCTACTCAAATGCTTCTTTCATTTCCATTTTATTTGCTCACCTCCATGAGCACAACGCTCTTTTTCCTGTTGTCTCTGACCCTCACATCTTCACTATCAAACCTTCCCAACCACACTCACTCCATACCCAATTCAACTTCTCAGTCATTTCTTCTCCCCCTGCCCCATTTCTCAATCATATCTATTAGAAAGGTCATTTCTTTGAGTACAAACTCTTCTTATTCTAAATTTATTTTTCATTTCTCTGCAGTTCACTCTAATAAAAATCTGGTTTTCCCTTAGATCACAAGGTGCCTTTTTTTTTTGAGACCAGCCACACTGCACTCAGCCAGTGAGTGCACCGGTCATCCCTATATAGGATCCGAACCTGCGGCGGGAGCCGCACTCTCCCGAGTGTGTCACGGGCTCGGCCCACAAGGTGCCTTTTTCAATATAACCATTTAGTCTTTACTTTCTCCTCTTTCTCTGACTGAATGGGAAGAAGTGAGAAACTGTCTTTTCCTTGCTCCCAAATGCCATTTTCACATTATCACACTGTGGGCTACTTCTCATTGTTTCAAATCTCCACCTTATCCCACATTTCAGAAATCTGTTCTCAACAATCCTATTTGAACACACTATTCTTTAAATTTGTCCTCCCACCCTTCTCCCTAGTCTTGGTAGAGGTGAATCATTAAGAGTTCACAATTCAGTTTCTGTCAGTCTTAACATATGTGTACTTGGAGAGTATTACATGAACCAAAAAAATTAAACACATTAATGATGGTCATATGGGCAACAATGGAATACAATAAATAAGACATATGACTATTTCCGTGATCATAAAATAACCTTATAGTTTTCCATAATACTCTTAAAGTCAAGTTGTATAAATTTATGTATTCTGTCATTAGAAATACATCAGCTACTGCCTTAGACATAAATCACCACTGCTTTTCAAAACCATAGAGTCCATAAAGTTAGAAGGCCTTATGACAGGTACACAAGCTGTTATTGGCAGAGATGATCACTACTTAGAAAACTTTCTAGAAAGAGGATTCTACAATTTCCCAAGGTAGATAATTCCAATCTTAAATATTCTTAATTTCAAGATCTTTGATTTTTCTAGTCTAAATTTCTCCTGCTGCTTTTCTCCTGTAAAGATTGAAAAAGGACAGGCACCATCCTCAGTATAACAGCATCTTTTCTACTTGAAAAGCATTTTTGTTACCCCAAGCCTTCATTTTTCTAAGCTCAACAACTTGGACTTTTCTCCAGACTTCCATCCTCCAAAACTATCTTTAATTCTATTCATATTATTTTTAAATCACCAACACCAGACTTAAGATTTAACCAGCTTACAGCATGTTGTTGTTTCTAATTTTTTTTTATATAGTTAACATATAATTGAACATAGTTTCTCAAGCATTGGAATTAAGACCCATAAAGTTAAAAATTACAGAATTTTCCATATTGCAGGAACTATCCTTATTGTCTCTTAGTTTTATCAAACCAATGATCTACGATTATAGTTAACAAATTATGGCTATATATATAGCCACCAAAACATTAAAAAGAAAGAATGAATGAATGATTACTTGCCTGATCTTCCTTGGATAAAAATATTTTCTTCTAGATTGCAGAGAAGAGAGGAAACTGGCTCTCTCTTTATGGCTCACCTCCATTTCTTCTGCTTTAATAGGAATTATGGCCACTATAAAGAAAAAATTTTTTAAAAATTGTATAACAGTTTTAGTAACACACGAAGAGAAGGAAAGTAGAACATGTTTACAAATTTCCTATGAACTTTTTCCTTTATTTATTGATACCTCAAAGGACTTCATAATAAGGAGAGAAACTTCACTTGGTTGACATGTTTAATTTCTCCTCCTTCCCAAACCTTTTTTCCCTTAAGTCCAAGGAAAATTATCTATTGTTGTTATTTCCAAATACAAGGATAGAAGTTGGGGTAAGAAGGAAACAGAATGTTATTATAAGTTATTGGATGGGGAGGAGGAGCCCTTTATACCATACAAACAGGGACTTTTGGGGATAGTCAAGGAGTTATTTTTCTCTTATTATGCAAGTTACTTTTTCTGTTATGTCTACCAAGAAAAAAGATTTTACATGCATTATGATAGACAGAAGCTTAATAAGGACTGTCATTTCAATAAGGTGGTAGCCTTCGTAGGAACAAAGGGAAAAAAGTAGTATGTAATATGATGTATCATCCATTTAAAAATTTCATTTTCTGGGCCAGCCAGTGGCTCACTTGGGAGAGTGCAGTGATGATAACACCAAGGCCATGGGTTCGGATCCCATATAGGGATGGCCGGTTGGCTCACTGGGTGAGCGTGGTGCTGGCAACACCAAGTCAAGGGTGAAGATCCCCTTACCGGTCATCTTTAAAAAAAAAAAAAAAAAATTTCGTTTTCCCAAAGATCTTTTACTTTATATGGCACTAAGAAGATCAGCACAATGGCTTAGAACATCATAATTATATAGAAGTGGCATATATAAATATTATAAATTTTCATATTAAGCCAAATTGTTGGAATGCAGCAATCAATTTTTCAGAAGTTAATGGTCTTTCTGTAGTTATACAAATAATAAACATGAAAGGTTTAAGAATAGTGTATTTCTGCAACTACAAAACATCAAATTCATCTACCTACAAATTCAGTCATACTGGTTCTTTATTTTTCTGGTTCACTTGTAGTTTGTTAGGTAAGTGAAAAGTCTAATTTTCTTCTTTACATAAAAACAGTCATAGAATAATAAAAATTTAGAGCTAGAAAAAAATTTAGAGAACTTCTAGATGAACTTCAATCCTCTCTAAATCAGAGACATTCACTTAATTGCCTTACTCAAAGTTACAGAATGAATTAGAGGTGGAACCCTGGAATCCAGAATGCTTTTCCCACTCCGTAATGATTCCTCAAATGTGTTTAGGCACAACTTTGTGTATATATGTGACGCAGCAAGGCACCATGGTTGAACTTGAGGTATCTGAGTCAGACTGCCCAGGTTTGAATCTTAGTTGCCCCACTTACTAGCTTCGTGAGATTGATAATAACTATACCTTCCCAATAGGATTATTATGAAAAAATTAATAAACATAAAGCAAACAGAATGGTGTCTGTCTGAAACATCATAAATATTCAATACATTTCAGCAATTATTAGGATTCTGTCAATAAACACATGGACACTTAACTTGCTAGGTTTTAAAATAGCCTAATTATACAAGAATTGCAATACTAGATCATTTTTGTGTCTTCAAATACACACACACACAATGATATTCCATTTTGGCAAATGAAATATATAGCCAAAGGAGCGGTTTGCTTATGAAGTACATGCAAAATTTCAAATATTAAACATACAATAAAACTAACTTTAAAACTGAATATCATTCACTTGGTGAACATTTGGGCCCAGCAGTATACTCAGATTATCTGACACCCAGAGGGATCATTTTTCAATATTCCCTCCTCTATGTGACAAAATTATTTCCAGTATTTATAATCATGAAATGAAACAAATAATAATAGCCAGGAAAGAAAGAGTAAATATTCTCTTTTATTCAACTCCACTTATATGCCAATATAAAATAAAATAAATACTATAGTACAAAAAAGGAAAATGTAACAAAATTAATTAATGTTTGTAAAAAAAATTTAAAAATTTATGCCTACATAACAGACCTACATATTGGTCTGCTGCAGTACTAAATAACGACAGTTCACCTCCCATTTTCCTGACTCGTTTTTTAGTTTTGAAGCAAATATTAACAATGAAAAACTAATAAATTTCAAAGTTAAAGATATTGTTTGAATTCAACCATTCAAAAGAATAATTTCACATAGGAACTAAAATTTGTACTTGCCAACCTAAAATATTTCACCTCAAAGTGTGCATTTTGTTTCACTCTTAAATTTTACACACAGATAAAAACTCTTAAGTGATCACATAGAAGTTCTGTTTCTTCACCCTTACAATGAGTGTGCTATCATTGTTTATTAAGAAGCTACTGCTTAAATGCAGGGATTGGACCAAAGGGGTTGTAGACATGAACTGTGTGTCTTGAGTTACCCTGACCTATTATGAATTTACTTGCTAATATATCCAGTAATTGAGTCCATGTTTATTGGGGCCCAACTGTATAAGTGGGCATTCTCTAAATTAATTTCCATGTGGAATATAATGTTTACAAAAGGATAAATAATTAAAACGTGCTAATTTAAAGCTTACTAAGGGGCTGGCCCGGTGGCGCACTCGGTAGAGTGAGGCGCTTGGGAGTGCAGCGGCGCTCCCGCTGAGGGTTTGGATCCCATATAGAGACCGGTCTGCTCACTGGTTGAGCGCGGTGCGGGCGCGACACCGAGGGTTGCGATCCTGTTACCGGTCACGAAAAAAGACAAAAAGGAAAAAAAAAAAAGCTTACTAAGACCTAACAGAAACTACAGAAATCATTTAGAACCTAGATCCACAAGAGATTTTTCAGGGAGGAGTATTTTATCACTGATATTGTTTAGAATTACTGATACATAAAAATTACTGGTATAAAAAGAAGATAGACTTTTAACGGGTTTACTATAGTTTAAATTCTCTGCAGATAATGAGAATTATTAGTGCCCTACTCTTAGTATCACACTGCTCAAGGTGAAATCTGCCCTTAGGTACTGTCCTTGAAGATGGACCTACTGCATTAAGTACAAGGGTACTTCAAAAAGTTTGCAGAAAAATGGAATTAAAAGATAATACAAAAGTACTGTGTATCTTTGAATAGCTAGTTGAGATGATGTTGAATGTTCCCGACACAAAGAGGTGACAAATGTTTGAGGGGATGGATATACTAAGTGCCCTGATATTATCATTGCATTCAGTATGAATATACCCAAATACATACAATTATCATGGGTCAATTAAGAAAAATAAATTTAAAAAAAAAGAGAGAGCAGAATAATGGTTACCAGAGGCTGGGAAAGGGAGGGGGGAATGGGGACTGGGAGAGGTTGGTAGATCAGTACAAAGTTACAGTTAGACAGGAAGAGTAATTAAGTTTTCGTGCTCTAGGGTGACAATAGCTAATACTGTATATTTCAAGATAGCCAGAAAAGAGGATCTTGAATGTTATAACCACAAAGAAATGATAAATGTTTAGGTGATAGAAATGCTAACTATTGATTGAATCATTATACAATATATTCATGTAATGAAACAACAATCTGTACCCCATGACCATGTAAAATGCAAAAAATAAATTAAAAAAATTTTTAATCATATGAATCTTTTCATGAACTTTTTAAAGACCCCTCATATATTTAAGCTAGTTATGAAAAAAGCTTTTTACAATTAATGTTTATTGAAAGCCAACTGTGTGTATGATATTTTGCTTTGTGTTGTATCCACATAGTTATACACATGAATGTTGTTAACTACAAGTCAACCATATTTATTTATTAAAGCCACTTAAACAGGATTTTTTAAAAAAACAAACAAACCCACTTTGCTAGTAGTTTTTGTGTGTACTTAAATCTTAAATATCATAAAAAGTCACATATATTCCATTTTTCAAGCTTTTCAGAAACTCTGATTGGCTTTCTCTATGTACA
>NW_007742728.1:0-549 GCF_000696425.1 Galeopterus variegatus
GTGCCAACACATGGACGTAGCTGAAGAGGATATATCTGTCGGTGCATGTCCTCTTGAGCAGTATCTAAATATTGTACGTAACCCCCACAGGCTGCACGTTCTCAGGGCGGGAAGGGGCGGGCCTATTTGTGAATGTTCCTGGTACACTTCTGCCACCCAGTGGATGATCTCTAACTCGCATGCTTAGACTGTAATTATAAAGTCTAGCATTTTGAGTTTAAAGTTTAAACATTATTATTCCTNGTTATGTTTTTCCTTCAATACAAAATTCCACATAAGGTAAAGAAAAGACAGTAAATGTCAGAAAGATTATGGAGCAGCCAAAATGTTCAGGAAGCCAGCATGAATATGAGGAAATTCACTAGCAAATCTGCCCAAATGTGTTTATAAATGATTAAATGTACGGATAAAAATGATATGATTCTGGGACTAACTTTACGATAATCAGGGTGGGGGTGGAAGCAGCTGTTTTGTTTTAATTGATGCTCCACTAACCATGCTCCATCCCTGATGGGTACATCGGGTTTGTTCTATAATCCTCTTTACTTT
>NW_007742728.1:5873-6683 GCF_000696425.1 Galeopterus variegatus
TTTAGTGTCTAAAAGAAATATTTCATATTTTGTGAAATCATATTTTATATGGCTTCTTATTTTCTGATCAAATGTTCATCTTCATCAGCATCTTATTTCTCAGTTCAAGTTCTGGCCTCACCTAATTCTAAGAAATTTTCCCTTAGAATGTCCCCGAATCCTAGAAGTTCTCTATGTTCCTTCTACAACCATATTATATATGCCTAACCTCAACATTATTTAATATGTTCCTAAAATAAATGGGAGTAGAACTTGGATCTTTTTACTCATATTTCGCCTGTGCTTAAGAGCTCCTCTTTCTCCCCCTAAATAAAAATGCAAATATTGTTTTAGCTCTACTTGCAACCTCATATAATTCCACTTTGTAAGCTGTTTTCTGAAATGTGAACTGAAGTAATAGGAAAATTAAGTAAGGCTGTTCGGGTTAGTATTTTCTATATTTAGTTGTTATGTTTTTCCTTCAATACAAAATTCCACATAAGGTAAAGAAAAGACAGTAAATGTCAGNTAACCCTCTCTTCTTTCCTCTATTTATATAGAATCTTTTGGAATTATTTGGCATAGTTTTTTAATCAATTTAAAAATGCAAATCAGGAGTTCCTCTTATAAATGCATCATCTCAGAGCTTGAATCAATTTGTATTCAAAGTCATATTATCCAAGTACAGATATCTATACCATCATAGCTAACAGAATCAAATAATCTTCTTCACCTGTCACTTGCAATAAAAACCTCATCTTTTGTAATGGGAGGGAAGGGTAACGCCAACCTGGAAGGGAGGAAAGCTGGGTTCTTGCCTCCGAGCTGGCA
>NW_007742728.1:8751-9227 GCF_000696425.1 Galeopterus variegatus
CACTAACCATGCTCCATCCCTGATGGGTACATCGGGTTTGTTCTATAATCCTCTTTACTTTCGTATATGTTTAAGTTTTGAAAAATAAGATGGTATTAAATGCTTTGTTTATAAATAATGAAAACTGCACATTTTCTGTCCTGGAACATCTTCCCAAAAACTAGGGTAAATTGCTCCTTCATTCAATATAAATACTTAATAAAGTAATCGTATAGATTTGCATGCACTGACTTCCTTCATCAAAGAATGTTTTAATCTTAAAATGTCCTGGTGACATTGTGGCTTTCATTCATGAGACATAACCCATGCATTGTCATTCTATCCTTTTTTTTTCTTGACAATTCCCAGAGAGCCCTACAAACAGGCTTTGACTTCCATTGCTTTCATTAGCCCAAGACACATATGTAGCCAAAGTGAACAGACCAAGGCACAATTATTCAGTCTCTATTTGATTGGTGATTGATAAATACTGCTCC
>NW_007742728.1:10547-11514 GCF_000696425.1 Galeopterus variegatus
GTGTCCATTTACAGATGAATGGATAAATATAATGTGGTCACACAAATACAGCAGAATAGTATCCAGCCTTTAAAAAGAAGGAAATTCTGTAATATACAACAACATGGATGCTACTGTCTGACTGTCCCCAAAAATTCATGTGTTGAAACTTAATCCCCATTGTGATAGTATTAATCGGTGGGGCCTTTTGGGAAGTGATTAAGTTATAGGGCTCTGCTTGTTCTCATGAATAGATTAGCACCTTCTGAGAGGGCTGGAGGGAACTCATGGTGGCCCTTTTTGCCCTTCTGCCTTCTGCCATGTGAGGAAGCAGCAAGAAGGCCCTTAGCAGAGACCCGCTGCCAGCACCTTGATCTTGGACTTCCAGCCTCCAGAACTGGGAGAAATAAATTTCCATTGTTTATAAATTACCCAGTCTGTGGTATTTTGATATAGCAGTGAAAACAGACTAAGATGATGGATGAACCTTGAGGATATTGTGCTACATGAACTAAGCCCAGCACAGAAAGACAAATATAGTATGCATGATTCCACTTGTATAAGGTATGTAAAATAGTCAAATTCATAGAATCAAAGAGTGGAAAGGTGGTTGACAGGGGCTAAGGGAAAGGGGAAATGGGGAGTTGCTATTCTAAGGGCATAAAGTTTCAGTCAAGCAAAATGAATAAGCTCTAGACATCTGCGTACAACACTGCACCTATAGTCAACAATAATGTATTGTTCACTTAGTAATTTGTTAAAGGAACAGGTCTCATGTTAAGTGTTCTTAATATAGTAAAATTAATTTTTTTTAAAAATGTTTTCAAAAATAAGATTTAAAATTCAGTTTCTCAGTTGCACTAGCCGCATATCAAGTGCTCAATGGCCACATGTGGCTAATGGATACTTTATTGGACAGAATAGATATACAACATTTCCATCATTACAGCAAATTCTATTGGGCAGCCTGGCTGTAGGTCCATAAGAG
>NW_007742728.1:15217-20829 GCF_000696425.1 Galeopterus variegatus
TTCTCAAAGGAAGATATACAAATGACCAACAGACACATGAAAAAATGCTCAACATCACTAAGTATCAGGTAAATGCAAATCAAAACTACAATGAGATATCATCTCACCCCAGTTAGAATAGCTATTATCAAAAAGACAGAAAATAACAAATGCTGGAGAGGATACAAAGAAAGGGTAACCCTCCCACACTGTTGGTGGGACTGTAAATTGGTGCAGCCACTATGGAAAACAGTATGGATGTTCCTCAAACAACTACAGACAGAACTGCCATACAATCCCACTAATGGGTACGTATCTAAAGGAATGGAAATCATCATGTTGTAGGGATACTTACACTCCCATGTTTATTATAGCTCTATTTACTGTAGCCAAGAGTTGGTACCAACCTAAATGTCCATTGACAGACAACTAGATAAGGAAAATGTGGTATATATACACAACAGAGTACTACTATGTCATAAAAAAAGAATGAAATTCTACCATTTGCAGCAACTTGGATGAATTTAGAGAAAACTGTGATAAGTGAAATAAGCCAGGCACAGAAAGAGAAACACTGCACACCCTCACTCATTACTGGGAGCTAAAAAAAATAAACAAATAAATAAAAAAGAGAGAAAGATACAACTATCACAATAATTCATTGAACTTTCAAAAAGAACAGAACTGAGGCTACCAGAGGTGAGAAGGGGGGAGTGGGAGGGAGTTAGTGAGAAATTGATAAAGGGCCACAAAATATGATTACATTATGTAATATTGAATATACTAATTATCCTGATTTGCATATCATACATTACACACAGTTATTGATATTCAACCCCATAATCCACAGGTATGTACAATATGTTTCAATAAAAATAAATAAATAAAAAGATATGACATGGGTTTAGTAATGAAATGTCAATGTATTTTAAGAGCACTATTTCCTAAAGAGAAAACTCCCAAAACTCCTAATACCAGCCCCTCAAACACTAGTTCTACAGAATACAATGACTCTTTTCCTGGCCAAGACGAATGCACAAAGGTGGTAAGTAAAAAGAATAAGCCAGAGAATACGATTCTTGGATTAATGAGTAGAAACTAGTTCCAAGATATGAGTTATTACATCAGAACATTTGTTTGCAGACATGTGTTCCTGGTATAAAGAAGGAGTGGCCCAGATCTGAGGCCCTTGGCAGGGAGTCATAGGAGCTCCTGCAGTGCCACCATATTTATTTTAATGCCTGTTTTAGTTCCTTATCAGATAAACAATGAAAAGGAGGAAAAACATTGAGAAGAATGCCGGTAGAACCCTTTACAATGGGGGGTGAAGAAAAATTCCAATCTATATTTTCATGACAGGGTTGGACCAGGACTGGATCCTTTAGCTGGATCTCTAGTACAGCTCTAGATTTTTATAACAGGGTGACATGGTTTTATTCTATTTTCAAAGACAACAGCTAGTTAAGGTGATTACAGCTGTATACATACAAGGGTATTTCAAAAAGCTTGTGGAAAAGTGGAATTAAAAGATAATATAAAACTTTCCATGAACTTTTTGAAGACCCTTTGTATATGTTATACAAATGTGTGTGTGTGCGTGTGTGTGTGTGTGTGTGTGTGTGTGTGTAAAAAATAGTGGCCTACAGTATATTGGCACTGAAGGATCTAACTTTAAATACTTGCCCTGGAATACCCTCAATGATCCAGTTAACAACACGTATTAGGACCCATTAAACACTGGGCTGAGCCCTGACATGGTTACTCCCTTTGAGAAATGAGTGAGGAAGACAATCATGCAACTCAAGAGTGGTAGGTCCAATGGCAGAGCAATGTTCAATATTCTATGTTAGGACAAAGAAAGGACACTTAGACTAATGCAATATCAGGAGGGCTTCTTGAAGAGGGGTGACACCTCAACTGAGCCTTGAAAAACTGAGTAGTTACAGGCATCATTCTTGCTGATTGAGGATGAGGGCTGAAGGCTTGGAGTAGTGAGTTATGGAGGGAGGGAAGAGCATAAGGAACTGACAACAGAATTGTGTGAACAGGCAACTATAAAAAAATTGACAAATCAAGGACCCTGTGCACCTCGTTTTGGAGACAACTTTGTCCTTTGCATGTGGTCATATTTGCATCTTAGATTGTTCAATTCTGCTGTAACAGGAAAGATTTAGGTGGGTCTATAATGGAGACGGAGAGCTGACTTAGAAGGAAAATGCAGGTAAGCGATAAAGAGGTTGTAGACCAGAGCAATCACAGTAGAAAAGGAGAGAAGGGATGGGTTTGTGATTATTTGGGTGGTAAAATAGAATTTGACTGACTGATTGGATATGGGGAAAGGGGTAGAAGAAAGAATTGAGACTGACTTCCAGCCTTCTGATATGGGTGACTGGAAAGATATTGATAGTTCTTAGTCAGGGAAATTTAAGTAGGAACATTCAACAAATGAAAAATTGTAAGTTCAGATATATAAGTTGTTTGGTTTGAGGTATCAGTCAGATATTCAGATAGAAATATCAGGCAAATTCTGAATACATGAGTTGAAATTCAGAAGAGACTTGGGGACAGAAATGAAAGAAAAAGAAAGTTGTTTAGAAGGCCTAAAAGTATGAATGGTAGTAAAAAAAAAATGCGTATATATGGAGAGAGAGAGAGATAGATATGAATGGTAGTAAAAAAGTGTATATATATATAAATAGATATGAATGGTAGTGAAATATATATATATACTTCTTTTTACTACCATTCATATTTATATATATACACACACACTCTTTTTACTACCATTTATATTTTTAGGCCTTCTAAACAGCTTTCTCTTTCTTGACATGAGATTGCCAAAAAAGAAAGCATATAAATTCAACATCATTTGGGCACATCGATACCACCGAATTGCACATGGCAGAAAGGGGACAAGGAAGGGAGAGTTAGTTAGAAAGAAAGACAACCAGTCGAAATTGGCAAGTGAAGAGAGCTTTATAAGGAGGGTATGGGCCACAGTAGCGTAAGTATCAGAGATGTCAGTAAGGAGGTTGAATCCACAGCCTTCCATACTAGGAAGTCTGGACACACAGCACATGACTTTAATTGTTATAACTAGTAAGCCATGCTTGGCAAATCCCCATTGGTTTCTCAGAATCATTCAAGGTGGAGCCAGGGAGGAGGATGCGGCTTAGAGACGGGTGGTAAGGAGCTAAAGTGGCCAAATACAGTTCAGTGGAATCATCTAGGGTTTCGGAGTCACACAAACCTTGCTCTGGTTTGTAGTTCCACCACTTACAAGGATGGTAAGTTACCCTCAGAACCTTAATTTCCAAAATTTGCAAAATTAAAATGAAATAATGATAGCAAGTGAGTAGCACAGTGACTAGCATAAAGTAGATGCTCAATAAAAGGGTTAAGATACCAGGTGAGGGGTCAGGAATAGAATACCTGGTAAAGGCCATATTGAAGAATCTATTTTTTATGATCCTTCTCTACTGCTTCCAGAATGTGATAAAAATAAGGCAAAACAAAAACAACCACTTATCTGGAGATTCTGGTAGGAGAGCACAGTTCCTCATACACCCTGCACAGAACAGTCATCTTTATTTGTGAGGATTATCCAAAAAGGATATGGATGGAGGAGTCAGAGCAGAGAATCATTACTGAGCTACAGCCTATCTTAGTCAGTTCAGGCTGCCATTCAAAATGCCATAGACTTTGTGGCTTAAACAACAGAAATTCATTTTCTCACAGTGCTAGAAGCTGGAAGTCTGAGAACAGATCAGGGTGCCACCACGCTTGGGTTCTGAGGGGGGACCTTCTCCTGGATTGCAGACACCATCTTCTCACTGTGTCCTCACAAGGCAGAGAGAGATCTCTCTCCCTTCCACTTCTAATAAGGCCCCTACCCTATGACATCACTTAACCTTTATGACTTCCTTATAGGCCCTATCTCCAAATACATTTACATTGGGGATTAGAATTTAGCATATGAATTTGAGGATTTTAGGGAGACACAATTCAGTGCATAACATAGCCATTTAGATCTCTGATAGAAAGGGAACAAATGCCCCAGCCAAGGCACTCTCATAACCCATTCTTTAAGTAAAAAAGAGCACATGAGGTCATAAGCATGAACACAGACATGCCTTTAGATCTTTCCCCACTTGCCTCTGCCCTATTCGGCCTATTTTCTGCTTTGCCAAAAAATAATGCACTGAAATCAATAAAGAAGATATGTTTTAAATTGTATTGTTTTCCTAAAAGAGAAAGAGCATGTATCTTCTCTTTCCTTCAAATGAAAGAGAGATTAATTTTCCTTTTTGAAATGTCACACTTTTTTTATGTAACAGCCTGGACCTTGGGCCCTCTCCCCATTGAATAACTGTAACTATAATATGTGAGTAGTAAAAAAGAAAGATTCTTAGAATAAGGAAATGTAGAATCTAGGCTCAGCTCTACCATAAATTATCTGCAGCAACTTGGCCAAGATATTTAAATCTTGGAGCTTTTTTTCTCAACTGTAAAATGATTGGGTTGCATTCAATGATCTTAAGCTTCTCTCCACTGCTAACATTATATAATTCTAACAACACTGAAAAGCTTCTACGTTCAAAACTCTTGGCTTCCATAGTCTCCAATTTCAGGTCTTCTATTAGAGTTTGACTGTGTATCTAGTTTTTAATTATTGCCATGGGAAGAAACCAAAAGATATTATGTGCATTCTCTAAATGGATCAAAAACAAAGTTTCCCTTATAATTTTGAATTAGTGCAGAAGGTTGCTTTCTAAATGTAGTAGTACAGTAACTGTAAACCCAAGAGTAAACCACTAGAGGGCAGGATAGCAACACAGGTTTTTGTTTGGTTTTGGTACCTTCGCATTTCCTCCTGTAGTGGATGGAGCACCTGTAGACAAGAATCACTGTAATCTCTGAGCACTAGCAGCATTATGCAGTGTTACTGCAAACAGACTACATAACTTGAAAATAAATGGAGGCAACTGGGAATTATTTAATGCCAGCGTGATAAATACTGTGAACATTTTGACTGTCTATAAACGAGGCCAATGCATGAACGTAAATTCAGATAACTAATTAACTATTTTTCTTCTCATCCAGATGTCTGATGATGATACAAGTACAATAATGGACAGCTACAGCTACATTCTGTTCCCTTTGAAGGGATATCACCTCTTGGAGGTGCCCTGAGCTAGTCCCTGCGTAGGGTGGCTGTGTTCTCCACCTGAAAGGGCCTTGGGCACTCTGCAGGCTCCTGCCTCTTGGTTGATCCCACAAGGGCAGATAACGCACAGGCTGGCCCACCACCGACGAGGTAGCCTGGTACAAAAGCTCTATACAAACATGGCCAAGAATAACTGGCTGCACCAATAAGATTCTCTCCTGAAAGTTAAATTTAGAACTATGGAGAGAATCGGTCAGTTCATTACAGGAATATGTAAGAGAAGAAAGTAAAAGGTGATGATCTCTGATTCTTCCTCCTGTGGGGCCTCTGGAAAGGCTTATCTTCAAATCTGTGTCTAATCTTGAGTCTTTCCAATTTCCAAACTACAGTCTCTGCTCTTCCCTAGAGGCCGTTCCCAGCTTCCTTTGAGATTTCTCTCCCCCCCCCCCCCCCCCCCCCCCCCCCC
>NW_007742729.1:0-232 GCF_000696425.1 Galeopterus variegatus
TAGTGAAAATTATAGCGTGAATGGAGCTAGTAAACCAGGTGCCAGCAGCCCGCAGGGCACACAGCTGGCGGTTCATGATGATAGTGTAACGCAGTGGGTAGCAGATGGCAGCAAACCGGTTGTAGGCCATTACTGTGTAGAGCAGGCATTCTGTGCAGCCCAGGAAGTGGGAAAAAAGACCTGGGACATGCAGCCACCCAGAGAGATGACTCAGTTCCTCACCAACAAGTTG
>NW_007742729.1:1018-1798 GCF_000696425.1 Galeopterus variegatus
AGGAAAAAATCCTACATTTATATAACTGTCCCTCTATATCTATCTAATCTGTCTCTCTACCTGTCTATCATTGATCAATTGATTGAGTGATCTATACTGTCAGACCCAGGGCAACTCTCATTGCCATTAAAACCCTAATACCCAGTTAGCCTAGTTAGTTATACGAGAACTAGGCAGTGCCCCAGTACACAGGGTGCTGGGTGTGTGGTACTTACCAGAAAACTATCACTATTAACACTGTTTGTTTCTTGGTGAAGATAAGGGGGCATAGCATGCCAGATCTTCAGGGTTACTCATTTGCCCTCTCAGCCCTCTCAGAGGGCCTGGCCCCATCACTGAATAAGCCATAGTGACTCCTCAGCATGGGCATACCACACCTGATGTCTTCTAGCACGTAGCAGTCAGGCTAAAGGCAGCAGGAAGAAATTCCCTTTGAATCGAAACACTCTAAGCTAAGATAAAATAATTATCTCTTGCTGTCTCTGTTTCTTTTAATTTTATTTCTACAAAAACACAGGTTCTTAGACATATCACTTATGGCTGTCCAGTTCTAGTATTTTTGCATTTACCTATCGCTCAGGCCAGTAAAGCATTTTTTTTTGTAGATTTGTGGAGCTACACTTTGTAGATCTCTCTCATCTAAAATAGACTATTTATTCCAGCATGATGTTCTTCATTAGGTCTCTTAGTGTCTACCTTGCCCACACAGAAACATTTTGCTCTCAGAGAAATAGGTAAAAACCTGTCAGAAAAGGTAATAAATTATTTTTTCCTAAAAGG
>NW_007742729.1:2798-4283 GCF_000696425.1 Galeopterus variegatus
TTTTCCTAAAAGGGGAATATTTACCTACTTTACTTGATCTGAGGAGGGAAGAGACCCAGATGATCTTTAATGATGATTTCAATCAACAAAGTTTAAGAGGATTTTATTTAGCAATGTACAAACATGCATGCAATATGTTCTGCTATATCCTATGGATAAAGTAAGTCACTTAAGAGGCAGAATATTTCATAAGATTCTGGAGAGTATTTATGCTTAAAAATAGATTAAGAAAAGACAAATTCTATGAGCTACGTGCAATGGGACATTTTTTGCTAATGAACCTACCACATGAACTTGGAGTAAACACCCTGAACAGTTTTTCTCACATATAAAGAGTAAACCACCCTCAGGTGGATGGTAATATGTTCCATGAACCAGAAAACTGGATGACTAGCTTTTGGGAAATTTATCATACCCACAACCTTGTGAATTTTCTTCTTTATTGCATTAGTAAGATACTGCGTGTGCTAGGTTTTTCTTGAAATATAAATCTCTCTACAAATGTTAAGAATTGACAATAGTTTAATTATTTTTATTTTATAATAAGTACTATTAAAAGTGGTTTGAACAATGTCTTGAAGAGAGCTAGACTACTGGTATTTTAATAGCAAGTTTATTGAGATATAATTCATATACAATAAATTCATCTTTCTAAAGTGTAGAATTCAAAATCATTTTTAGTAAATTTACAAAGTTTTCAACAAAACTATAATTCAATTTTGGAACAATTCCATCACTTCAAAAAGATCCTCATGCCCGTTTGCATTCGGTTCCTGTTCCTACTCCTGACCTTAGGCTCCACTAATCCACACTCTGTCTTCGTGAATTTGTCTTTTCTGTACAGTTCATACAATTAGANCTTGCTGTCTCTGTTTCTTTTAATTTTATTTCTACAAAAACACAGGTTCTTAGACATATCAATTATGGCTGTCCAGTTCTAGTATTTTGGCATTTACCTATCGCTCAGGCCAATAAAGCATTTTTTTTGTAGATTTGTGGAGCTACACTTTGTAGATCTCTCTCATCCAATATAGACTATTTCTTCCAGCATGATGTTCTTCATTAGGTCTCTTAGTGTCTACCTTGCCCACACAGAAACATTCTTCTCTCAGAGAAACAGGTAAAAACCTGTCAGAAAAGGTAATAAATTATTTTTTCCTAAAAAGGGAATATTTACCTACTTTACTTGATCTGAGGAGGGAAGAGACCCAGATGATCTTTAATGATTATTTCAATCAACAAAGTTTAAGAGGATTTTATTTAGCAATGTACAAACATGCATACAATATGTTCTGTTATATCCTATGGATAAAGTAAGTCACTTACGAGGCAGAATATTTCATAAGATTCTGGAGAGTATTTATGCTTAAAAATAGATTAAGAAGACAAATTCTATGAGCTACCTGCAATGGGACATTTTTTTGCTAATGAACCTACCACATGAACTTGGAGTAAACACCCTGAACAGTTTTTCTCCCATATAAA
>NW_007742729.1:5283-7493 GCF_000696425.1 Galeopterus variegatus
AACTTAATCCTTACCGCGAAATTCCATCCACTTCAAACGGATCCTCATGCCCGTTTGCATTCGGTTCCTGTTCCTACTCCTAACCCTAGGCATCCACTAATCCACACTCTGTCTTCGTGAATTTGTCTTTTCTGGACAGTTCATACAATTAGAATTATTTAGTATGTGGCCTTTTGTGTCTGGTTTCTTTCAATGAACGTAATGTTTTCAAGATTCATCTAGGTTGCAGCAGCTATCAGTTCTTCATTCCTTTTTGTGATTGAATAATATTCCCCTATGTGGATAGACCACATTTTATCATTCATTTGTTCACAAACATGGTTTATTGCACTGTTTGTCTATCAACAATGTTGCTATGAATGTTTGTATACAAGTATTTTTTGTAAACATATATCTTCAGTTCTTTTGGGTAGATACCCAGAGATGAAATACTAAATCGAGACTATTGGTATTTCAATTTGAGTTACATACAAAAGGGAAAAAATATTCATGTTGACTCGAATTTTCTTATGTTATGTTATCTCAAACATAAAGCTAGTGATAAATCTTGCTTACTACCTTTCTCCAGTAATACAACAAAAATGAACTAATGCCCCCCAAAAAACCACTGTAGAACCAAAACAATTCTAATAAACAGCATTAATTTAATATAATGAATTACGTTGTTTTCTGAAACCAAATAATTGATACTGAATTTAATAACAAAATATATGTATTTGTGAGTCTTATGTTTTACTTGTCAACTTTATTCTGTCATTCAAGGTATATTTGACCATCATGAGTCAACCTTCTTTTCCTTGTAATCTTATTTCTGTTAAAAATGACTTTTTAAATTTATCAGTATATTATTTTTACTGGGTAAATAATTAAATTTTAAAGGAAATACAATTAAATTTTGAAGGATAACTGTCAATCCAAAGTGGTCTTCAGGTCATTATGATGAGAGGATTCTTCAAGGGAGAGTGGTGCTGGATGTCACTGTGGAGACCATGGCAGGACTAGGTTAATCCCAGCAGATGAACAGATAGATCTGGATGACCACATGTCACACAGGACATTGCACATATCAGAGGAGGGCAAAGGAAGGTGCATCGAAGTAGAGAAGAGGACAAACCTCCCATGAGTGCTGTAGTGCTATGTTGTTGTAGAAAGGAACTCGGCAAGGAAGCGACCGAGCACTCTGAGGGTTGAAGAGTCAGAAGTTTATTACGCTAGAGGGACCATATGAGAGCGCTCTCTGAAAGATCTGTACCTCGAGCTGAAATCTCACACAGTTTTTATAAGCCCAGGGCCCTTTACACATTTAGTTTTCTTTTCTCAGCATTTCAGCTGGCATATGCGGTCTGTGCAGATAAGCTCTTGTTACAAAAGCCAAAAGAACAAGCAGCAATTTATAGCCAGAGCAAGCAAACATCGTTTCAAGGACAAGATGTTACTTCAAGAACAAAGTAGCCAGAGCAAGCAAACATCGTTTCAAGGACAAGACGTTACTTCAAGAACAAAGCAGGCTTGTGAGAAAGTTACTTTTGCAATTTTTCCCAAGAACGTGAGTCCCAAAGCATAGCAGCAACTCTGGGGAGATGGAGAGGGCAGAACAGTCAAAATCGGTGGATTTATGTAAAAATAACTAGATTATTTCTTCCACTTGGCAGAAATGGAATCTCAAGATAAAAGTAAGTTCAGTTTTGAAAAATAAATTCACATTTTGTGTATATGAGTTTGTGGCATATGAAAAAAATTTAAATCACCTTAAACTGTGGCTCCCCAGGAAATACATCAGTTACATCAGTTATATATGGGGTGTGGATGGAGGAGCCAAGAATACGATTGCTAGGAGTACGTGTGTGAGTGGATGATAATAGCCTTAATTACAATGAATGGACTTTAAAAGTTATTTGACCAGTGTGTTATTTCACTTGCAACATTTTCGCTGGCCTTAGAGCTGACACCTCATTTTAAAGGGCTCAGTGAGTTAGTTTTGGCCTGTGCTCTCTAGAAACGTCTCCATGGAACCCAAATGCAGAGAGAAAGGGGAGCACAGAGAAATAGTCTAACGATTATTTATTTATTTATTTATTTTTCCTTTTTGTCTTTTTTACTGACCGGTAACGGGATTGCAACCCTCTGTGTCGCACCCGTACCGGGGACTGGCAACAGGATCGCAACCCTTGGTGTTGGGCCTGCACCGCACTCAGCCAGTGAGCGGGAAC
>NW_007742729.1:8050-8325 GCF_000696425.1 Galeopterus variegatus
CCTCGCTCCCAAGCGGCGCACTCTCCAGTGTGCCACCAGGCCGGCCCTCTAACGATTATTTTTAAAGCTCTTGTTTTTTCCCTTGTGTCCCAATAACTCATAGAACCAATGCTTTTAGTATCACTTATACCAAATGAATATAAGTCTATTATACAATACTGTACTATATATAGTATAAATATTATAAAAATCTGTATAATAATAATATATAACAAAAAAGTATATTATATGTAAGGTATAATAATAAAATACTGTGGTATAAATATATTATAATA
>NW_007742729.1:8762-10174 GCF_000696425.1 Galeopterus variegatus
CTGTATTTTTCTTATGATTGGAAATATATAGCTTGTTCCACGATTAATTTCATAAAGATCTCTATCTGATTCATCCTTTATTCTCCATAGCTCCTAGTTAGGGGCTTAGTAGATCCTCAGTGAATATTTGCTAAGTTAATATATCAGTTCATTAAAGTAGGAGGTACCAACCAAAAACCTCTGGTTCCTTGATGAAAAACAGAGCCCCCAATTTAGGCACTCGATCTGGTGAACTTATTTCCATGCCTTGTTCAGCTGTGGAGGGGGTTTTCCTCATTTTTAGGAGCTGGATTTATATCAGTAATCTCGTTTTCCTCATTTTTAGGAGCTTTGTTCAGCTGTGGAGGGGGTTTTCCTCATTTTTAGGAGCTGGATTTATATCAGTAATCTCTGAGTTCCCTTCTAGTTCAAAGGGTCTGTTTATTACTCATGTTATACAAATAAGACACAATGATGGTGCGTTTAAGCTAGCTTTTGTTGTGGGACTGAGTCTAAATGTTTCCCTTTAGTTCTGCTCACATTGGCTTCCATGTGGTTAGGTTCAGCTTTATAAATAATGTAACTGGCCTAAGACCCCAGGTGAGCTACATAAAGATGTCATTTACCAAGATATATCCAACTCAATATGACAAATAGTTGTGGATTTTCAGCTGCGCTCAGGCTCCTGTGCTGAACCACTGCAGGGNTCTTCAAAATGCTGGCAAAACAGATATGAAGGAAATTGTTCATGAGTATGTGTGTGGAAAGGAGACTGTATGTTAATGTGTTACATTCATTATTAGCTTTTCCTTGGAATGTCAATTGCAGAGAGAACCCAAGACATAAACACTTTAACAAGCCTTCTTGCATTGCCTAAGCCAATCCCCAGTCTTATTAATCCACTTTGCCCCATGACACAGCTCACAAACGGGGACCAAAAATTTGTGGCCAAAAAATCCACAGTCATAATGAACATGAGAAGCATCTCATAGGAATGAGTATCTTTGGGATTAATTTATTCTCAATGATTCCCTTAGAGAGATCTTATAGCTTGATGAAAATGGTAAGAGAAGTTTTTGTAAACACGTTTCTCATCAGGAGCTTTGCATTACCTAATTTAAGAAACAGGAACCATTTTCTCAGTTTCATCTGGTAATATGGATAGAAATGACCATCAAAAGCACGTGCTGTTATCAGTAGTACCCACCATACTTTGCACATGAGAGGATTAGCGCAGAGATGGGTTTGGGAGGAAGATAAACTTAGAGCTGAATGCCACCAGGACCACGTGTGCGATGCTGAGCAAGAGCCCAAGCTCTCAGTCTCATTTTGCTAAACTGCAAAATAGAGATAATAACAATAAGTAATTGCCTCATAGGGTTATTATGAGAATTAAATGAGATAAGAATGCAAAGGACTAAGCACAGTGCTTA
>NW_007742729.1:10292-10873 GCF_000696425.1 Galeopterus variegatus
TTAGCACATGGTGAATGCTCTATAAGTCTTAGCTAATTACAACAAAATTTTTACATTTTCTTCGTATCTCAAACATTGCCTGATGGTAGATATAATTTACTCTTTTCCATCTATGGTTATAATTTTAATAAGTTTCTATCAGCTTCCTTGTCTAATCTAAATTCTACTCAGTCTGGTATAAACTTTAATCTTATATTTTTGCCACTGTTAAATTACTTTAACAAATTCTCAATTTCTAGTAGTAGTTACAAGCACCATGATCATTTCTGAGAATTATGGACAAATTGGAAACAGGGTCTTTTTTCTGCATTGTTTTCTTATCAAGTCTTTGTTTATATCTGCGTATAATTTTTTTGCTATACAAATTATACAGGGTCATTTTACTGCTTTGCTTTCTTTTCAAGTCTTTGTTTATTTCTGCCTATAATTTATTTGCTATAGCTAAAGCCCAGATATACGTTGAATTGACACAAACTGTAATTTCAATATTTATAACTTTTGTGGATCCATATGTCAAGGGTTCAACATTTCAGCAACTTCAATAAAGGAAAAGTAATTGTGAGAACTATAATGGGAAACAG
>NW_007742729.1:11494-14438 GCF_000696425.1 Galeopterus variegatus
AGCCTCATCCAATTTTGCTTCAATCTAACATAAAGTATAAATTATGTTGCATAAGTACACATTAATGTATAAAGTAAGTATTTTATATAAAATTAAATTAAAGTAAAATACTTTATTATACACAACACTCAGTACTGGTTGTGATGGTTAATGTTATATGTCAACTCGACTGGGCTGCAGAGTGCCCAAATATTTGGTCAAATATTACTCTGGGGTGTTTGTGAAGGTGTTTTTTGATGAGATTAACTTTTAAATCAGTAGATTAAGTAAAGCAGTTGCCCTCATTTAATCAGTGGCCCTCATTTGATCAGTTTAAGGCCTGAATAGAACAAAAATTCCAAGTAGCAGAGAATTTTTGCAACCAACGTGGGGCTCTGCTAGCTGCTAAATATGTTTGTGCCAATTATGCAGTCTTTGGACTGGGGAAATAATCACAGGATGGGTTTGGGGACCCACTGGATCCACTGTGAGTCAGACATAGGGTAAAACTTTATTAATCACCTGACTCCTATAAGACCCTATTCTAACTGGAGGGCCACTGTGACGTTTTGGGTTTCCTGGAATCAATGTCAGTTCAGATTCAGTGTCCAGTAGCCCTGAAACGTCTGATTATTTCCCTTTCCTCAGTGCACAGTTACTCTCGTAAGAGGCTGTAGATCCTTTTGGGGAAAGACGAGAGAAAGACTAATAGTATAAGTTTTCAGTTGTGTACCAAGGTACTTTCTCAAGGGAACCCAGACACCCCTTTATTCAGGGGGCTTGGGGTCTATAACTGGCTCAAATCTGGAATTGATTGAGGGGCCATGACTCTGTTCTTATGATTCAAGTTAGACTTTTGCTCACTTGACATAGAAGTTTTCTGCTTATACAGATCAGGTAAGAACTTAGTAGGCTTCCTATCTATTTGGCTTCTAGGAACACCATGATTAACTAGCCAATACCATAGATCTACACAAGTCAGACTATTCTGATTGTTGCTTTGTCTCTGCTACCCATTAGAGTAACTATGCCCAGCTTGCCTTTGTCAGCTGAGTGCCACTACTTGGCCCTTGCCACGCTGAGAGCCAATTATTCCCATTGCATTTAAGTTTTTCAATTGAGTGACTATGGGTCCCAGTGTAAGGTCTGCCTGGTATACAGAGAAGAACAATCACAGAGCTCTTCAGAGATGCTGGAGCTCCCCTCACCAATCTATTTTGCAAGGTATTGGTGAAAAGTATGTCTTCTGGAGCCTCCCAGTGTAGGTTATTAGGTTTTACATGACAAATGCACTCTCGCATTCCAATCTTCCTAAGCCTTTGAATCCCTTCCTACCAAGGGAGATTGGGCATCTCTAACTCACTCACAGTGGGCCATCTTTTGATCCATATTTCAGACACCAGCCAAACAAACTTTTAGCACCCTCTTAACTTCCTGGGCTGCAACATTAAATGAAGAATCTCTGTTTAGTTGGCCCATCAATAAATTTGATCCAACTTTATGTTCCTTCCACCATTATCTCACACTCTTAACATCTGTCCCATACATGTTCTTCATATTTCTGCCTGTATGAATTAGAAAACTCATGTAGTTCTTTTGGAATATAATGCACCCCTCATGGATCACACTCCGTACCTCAACTTTAGGGGCTTGTAGGGACTTGAGTCTAGTTACAGGTCTAGAATCAGAGAGGATGATTAAAGTGGGTCCTAAGGAGAATCAGGATTGTCTTTCTTGGTAGCTGCCTCAGTGGAAGTCCTTACTGTTTCTTTAGGCAATGCAGAGTAATCTCCTCAGACGGGTGGAAAAGGTGCTATCTCTGGGGACAGGGTTGGGGAGTTCATTTCTGGCAGACCAGAGTCATTGAAATTTAGGGGTTCATTTTCTCCAGCCTGATCAGGGTCTTCCCACACATCCCTTTCTGAACTTGCTGGATCCCATTCTTTCCCAAGCAATGCCCTCAATTTAACAGTGGATACATTGCAAGGCTCAGAGCTCAACTTTCATTGCTAAGTCAATCGCATCATGAGGGATTGTGTTTGATTTTTGGCAATTTTAGCCCTGTGGGTACTTGAGAGAAGATTTTAACCCAGAGCACGCTTTGAAACTTTTAGATCATCTATGCAGAGCTTGATCTAAGAATTCAAATCCCTGAACTCCTCCTTTTCTTTCATCACTTTGTCCAGTGATGCAAGGAACAGCCAACCAACATCATGTTCCTTGGTTTTCCACACATGCTCAGTTGAGGCGGAACATGGGTCATCTTCTGCTCAAACATAGAAACTTATACCATTGGGTCTCCTGGTCTCACTGGGTCTCAGGCATTTGGACTCAGATGGAACTGACTCCATCAGCCGTCCTGTGTCTCCAGCTTGTCAACTGCAGATCTTAGAATGTCTCAGACTCCATAGTGTTTGAGCCAATTTCTTACACACACACACACACACANTTCTTCCTGTTGGTTTTGTTTCTCTGGATAATTCTGACCAATACAACTATACTCTAAGCCCTGCATTAAGCTCTTTACATTGATAACATTATTTAATCTTCACAATGACCCTACAAATTAGGTGCTTTTATTGTCCTCATAAAATATTTGATGAGACTGTACTCAGGGAGCTTGCCAAAGGCCACATAAATGATAAGTGCCTGAGTGGGAACTTAAATTCAGATGTCAAACAGCATTTAAACTAGTTAGGTATCATGTTAACAGCCATAAAATATATAAATGTTAATATCAAGTTCAAACCATATCTGTCTGATTCTATTACTTCTGCCAGCATAAACAAACAACTGCTATTCTTCTTAAAGTAGAGCATAAATTTGTTACTAGCAGGTGCTTATTAACATCTAAGAAATGTATAGATGGCAATCCTAACCATTAATTAAATGTCATCTGTTAGTCATACTTTCATTTATTTATTCAACAAATGTTTGAACATTTCTGAACTGTGAATACCCGTCT
>NW_007742729.1:16013-17035 GCF_000696425.1 Galeopterus variegatus
TTTTCTGTTTTTAAATATACACAGATACCATAATAAGCTACTAAGTCATTTTAATTCAACCTGTAAGCAACAAACAATTATTAAAAATCCTAAGGAAACAGAGTAGCATTATGTGGTTTGCATTTGGGGAAGATACTACTTTAGGAAGTGAATGAATTATGACAATAACATTAATTAGGACCTCTGTCCACATGCCCTTGGCCCACTCCAGAGGTCACTTTCAAAGAGTGTCTTTGTGTGCTGAGAGATCCCCATGTCTTTGCTTGGCGGAAGTCTCTTTTAAGGAACTTTCTTCAGCCTACACTATAGAGTAGGGCAAAAATGCCTGATGATCATTGCTCCCAAGAACATCCAACAATCAATGCAGGGCACTAGTTGGTGTAAAAATGTCCCAGCTTCCTTTGCACATTAGTGGGGCAACATGGAGGCTGTTCTACACCATCTCTTAGAGGATTCCCGTGAGATTCAGCCCTAAATCCCACCTTGGAAAAGCACAGACACATTCTTAATTGGCTGTCCTTTCCTGTCTTGCTTTCCCAGTTTCTTTACCAAGCTTCCTGGGGTCATCTTCAAAATGCATTGCTTATACCCAAACTTTGTCTCAGTGTCTCCTACCAGGAAAATCCAAACTAAATAAAATTTTCTATTTTCTCTTTGCCCTAGTAGGAGGAAAACTTGAGAAAAGCCTAGTAATTGTATCTTTGTGTGATAGGTACGAAGAACTCGCTGAAACATCATAGTTATTTAAAAGAAAAGAGCCATTACATGTTGGAAATTTATACTTATTTATTTATCAGTAAAAAAAGCAGGAAATAAATGTTTGTATATTCATATAATGGGACACTACACTTTGGCAATAGTGATTAAATTAATTTCTGACTGGTTATTGATTCATTTCAATCAGTTTGATTTAGAACAAATCACAAGTGAGTAGGGTCCGGGGAGAGCAGGGAATGATCAAAACAGGCCTTGATCCCATGAACTCTTTTTGGAAAACCTCTCTGCACAATCTTCCTCATGCA
>NW_007742729.1:17696-18191 GCF_000696425.1 Galeopterus variegatus
GACTAGGACAAGCAGAGACGTCGATTTGTTAAGGAAGGTAGGGTACTTTTGTCCAAGGAATTCCTCCAGCATGAGATCAGAAGGCTGAGCAGGAAAAGAACACTGAAAACAGAAGGTATAATGAATTTTACTTTTCCTTCAAAGACATCCCTGATAAATGGCAAATAGTTGAGGGATACTACCAAAGAAAGTATCTCTCACCACTCCCCATCCCCAACAAAAGATTACAAAGTATGTTCCTTTTCTCTAGAAAACCCTCCTCAGCCGTGTTCATGTGGATAAAGCACACAAACAACAAAACATCCTCAATCTTCAATGCCTCTTCTGTGAGGTCCTTCCCCTGCCCCAGAATCATGTCCTAGACACTTTCTTCTCTGCTTTGTACAGAATTACCCACGGGGTACTGCAGTGAGTCGCATGTCCGTGCTCCAGCGTACTCTGACTCCCACTTGGTGAAGTCATGTCGTCTTCTCTTCGTTCCCCCACCCTCGCACA
>NW_007742729.1:20200-21378 GCF_000696425.1 Galeopterus variegatus
CTGCTCTCTTCCTTTCTCATGAGCAGTATGACATCCTCAAGAGGGCACAGGTCCCAGACTCGGAAAACCGGTCCTAGTCTTCATTCTGCCATTCACTCCTTGTGTATCCTTGGACAAGTCACTTTGTCACCATATTGTAAAATGTTGAAATGATAATACATGTGCTCTCAAGTTCAAATGTATTTGTGATAACCAAATAAAAACTTTTGTAAGCTGTGAAGTGCAGTTGCAGCATTAACTACCGATCTCTCTCTACAACTGCTCAGGAAGGAAGCCCAGCCTATGCAGCACNTATAAGTCAAAGACAAAATAACAGGTGAGACCCAGCATTGCCCCTGGTTGTGCTGAGCAAGAAGGGGCCAAGTCCAGACTTTCTAACCTAAAATCACAGCACAGTCACCCCTCCATGGGTTCCCCTATCTACCCTCTCTTCTCCTGCACATGCTGCACTTCCACAGCCAAAGCTGCTTCCAGGTCTAAGCCTGGCAGGCAGGGTTTGAATGTGATGCAGTGCACTGATACCTCTGTGTCACCCATGAGACACCTGCCTCAAGACCTAGACAGTCTTTCTTTTTACACAGCTTCTTTATGGTTCACAAGTAACAGCATACTATTTGATGCCANTGCCTCTTCTGTGAGGTCCTTCCCCTGCCCCAGAATCATGTCCTAGACACTTTCTTCTCTGTTTTGTACAGAATTACCCACGGGGTACTGCAGTGAGTCGCATGCCCGTTCTCCAGCATACTCTGACTCCCACTTGGTGAAGTCATGTCGTCTTCTCTTCGTTCCCCCACCCTCGCACAGAGGAACTCATCTAATGACATCTGAATGAGCGGAAATGAAAAAGGAATTGGGTCTCATCTTTTCATCTTTTGTTCTTACAAATTGTTTTGTTTTGACCTTCTGAGCAAGTACAACTGGGAAATTGAGGAATGGGAAGAAATATTCAGAAGGGGCTCAGAAAGGCTTGAGAAAAGTTGAGATACCTTAAATTTGAAATAATTTGAGATGTATTTCCAGCTTTCCTCTGGTTTGCTGAAAATCAAAGGGAAAAACAGCAATGAGAGAGCTTTTAGAAGCTAAAAGTAGTGAGCAGGTGATAACTTGTCTCCCTTCCAGGAGTGTGTGCTGGCTCACCCATGCTGGAGGCACAGACTCAGCATTGCTGGGATGCTCTG
>NW_007742730.1:0-968 GCF_000696425.1 Galeopterus variegatus
TGGTAGCTCTCTGTTTCAAACAGAGAACTAATTGTCTCTGCCCATCAAGATTCCTTTTCCTGCCTTTACCTACCTGTCCTCCCGCCTTAAAATGCCCAACGAATGATTTAGATATTTTTTTGGTTACAACAAACTCTGAAGCAGCAAAGGTCAGGGAAAGAGATGGCATTCAGAATCAGAGGCCTAAGACTTGGGCCCTGGTGTCACCAATAGTGAGAAGGGCACATTTTACCTTTCTGATCCATTCTCACTTGTAAGATGCAGGTGTTGTGAAAATTAAATGAGGCAGTGCCTGTGAGGAACCCTAAGAAACTCTAGAGAGACCATACAGTGCCATGACTTCATAGAAATAGGCTCTGGTTTTAGATAATGATTATGTTATTGATAATAGTAAAAGCAGAGGGCAACATTTAATGTTTGCTTATAATACCAGGAACTACCGAGCTCATTTAATCTACCCAACAAATGAAGAATGTAGGTATTAAAGCTATCTTCATCTTTCAAATAAAGAAACTGAAGCCTGGAGAAATGGATTTTCTTTTTTTTTTTTTTCCTTTTTTTTTTTTTTTTTTTTTTTTTNTACTTTCTTGCATCTTCTTTATGCTACTATAATTGTTCTGAAGAAACCTCCAAAAGAGTGACTAATGTAAATCTGAACTGTTAGGAGTAATATATACTTGTGTCTGCCTATGCTAACACTGTGTGGGAATACGTAACTTACATTTCCAAAATTAAAAGGGCATAGACAACAAAAAGTATAACATTAATAATAGTTACAATCAAATTCAAAAAGGAAAATTTGACTACTATTTAGGTGATATTCGTGTTTTGTTTCAAATATTTTTTTTCTAGAAAACTGTAGGTATTTTTACCATAGACATTTTTGATCTTTCAGTTCTCTTATATGAGACACCCACAGATAGCCCTCTGATTCTGATTAAAGTGAAAAAACTCCCTTCTTCAGTTAA
>NW_007742730.1:1161-1881 GCF_000696425.1 Galeopterus variegatus
TGCATGTGAAAAGCATTTGGAAATAAGACCAAATGTGATATAAAAATACAATTAATTCAAAACAGAGTGAAATTTAATAGGCTTTAATCAAACTGTGGACTTTCTTTGTTGACTAAAAGTACTTATGGTAGTAAGTACTGATTGATTTACCCAATAATACTGAATGAGTTCACTGTGTGGACCTGGGACCCAAATATGAATAAAGTGGATTCATGGACTTTAAGGAGCTCACATCCAGTGGTAATTATTTCATTTGAAAATTTATAAAACATGTTAAATCTAGGAAAAAGTTAAAGTTAATCATTTTTTTTGTAAAAATAAAAACTGATAAATGTTATTTATTTTGTAGAATTTTGGTCAGCAATCTCTCTGGCTTTTCGTGTATTAATTGGGACAGATATACACAGACTCATATACTTGTACATATATCTGTTCTTGTTTTTCTCCAAGATTTTGGTACATACTTAGATTATTTTTTTAAATGTGCAGAAGACCTGAACTATATGGACAGGCTTATAAGATATATGAATAGCAAATTAGAATATCTTTAAATATACAAATAAAAAACCCCAGCAGAAATAGTAAGAGACTGCAGTTAATGACAAAATGCAAGGTAGACATGCCAGGATTAGCAGCATTAATAACAATAAGCAATTAGAAAATATAACTGGAAAAAATGTTCTAGGTACAGTAGTACAAAAACTACACAATTCTAAAATT
>NW_007742730.1:2008-12146 GCF_000696425.1 Galeopterus variegatus
TTAGATTATTTTTTTAAATGTGCAGAAGACCTGAACTATATGGACAGGCTTATAAGATATATGAATAGCAAATTAGAATATCTTTAAATATACAAATAAAAAACCCCAGCAGAAATAGTAAGAGACTGCAGTTAATGACAAAATGCAAGGTAGACATGCCAGGATTAGCAGCATTAATAACAATAAGCAATTAGAAATATAACTGGAAAAAATGTTCTAGGTACAGTAGTACAAAAACTACACAATTCTAAAATTTTTCTGCATAGGGAATAAATATTACAACTTTACTGTTAAACATGAAACTGAGCAGACTAAGTGGAGACACATCCTGTGTTTATACATGGGAGACCAAAAGTTCTATAGATGTAAATTGTGCATTAAATAATAAACTAAATGAAAGCACTAATTGTGATTTTATGGAACTTCAAGCTGGTTCTAGTGTTCACATAGAATAAAAAAACCAGAATACTAGCACACATTTGAAACATACTACTAGATATGAAATAATGCTAGTTAACTGCCATCAGTGTGGGAATAGGAAAATAGTTGAATTGGCTATGATTAAAGGTCCAAAAATAGATTCATGTACATTCGTAATTTAATATACGATAACTACATCCCTTAAAATTAGTGGGGAAATGGTAAGTGCTGATAATCCCATTGGCTTTCTATAAAATGTTCACATAGAATAAAAAAAACAGAATACTAGCACACATTCGAAACATACTACTAGATATGAAATAATGCTAGTTAACTGGCATCAGTGTGGGAATAGGAAAATAGTTGAACTGGCTATGATTAAAGGTCCAAAAATAGATTCATGTACATTCGTAATTTAATATACGATAAATACATCCCTTAAAATTAGTGGGGAAATGGTAAGTGCTGATAATCCCATTGGCTTTCTATAAAAAATATCTCAAATAAATTCCAGATAGATTTAAAACAGAATACACTTTAAAGAATATTTAAGAATAAAAAAGAAATGTATGAGATTGTTTTTATAATCTTATAATAGGAAAGGCTTCCTAAGTGATACATGGATTCAGAAGCCACAGAGGAAAGACTGACACTTTTGACTACAAAAATTAAGATAGCTGTATGGCAATTAAAACCACAATACAAAGAAAGTTAAAAGATAAAGAACAGATTGAATAATATATGCACTCTATATAACCAAGGGATCATGCCCATATATAAGAATTTCTACAAAATCATGTTGAAGAGTGGTACAAAATGCCAATGAAAGAAGTGCAGTCTGTAGAGTTTATATGCAGTTAATAAATGTTATTTTAAAAAATATCATTGCTCGGTTGGTTAGAGTGCAGCCTTATAGCCCCAAGATCAAGGTTTTGGATCCCTGTAAAAGCCAAAAAAAAAAAAAAAAAAAAAAAAAAAAAGTGTATTTTTCAATGGAGGCTAAACTTAAAAGTATATACCAACTCTACAGTTTTCTTTTTAAATGCTCTAGTATTCCTTTCTGTTCACCATATGCTTGACCGCATGCATCTACATGAATTTTAAATTATACTCTTCTATTTTTACACTCTGACAGGTATAAAATATCTGTTTACCTAAACTTTGATTCATAGGTTATTTTTCTAGCAATCCTCCTCCTTATTGCAGATGGGTGCTTAAAAATTGAACTTTCATAAGCCTGCTATTATAAAATGTCTATTTATAGGTAGGTAACTGGCAGAGTTACCATAGAAACTAAAACAGCAATCAATTCAGAAACCAAGGAAGTTTAAGTAAAGATGTGAGTATTATGAATAGAAAGGAGTAAAACACAAATCCCTCACAATTATTAGAATAAAACACAAGATAATTTTTTCCCAAAGGATGTCAACAGATGGAAAAACAGTTTACAATTTACTAGTGTAAATTTGTGCAACTGTAATGAAGCTAGGACATGCTCTCATTTTAAGATGCTGTTTCACGAAATCAGTTATTTTAAGAAAACTGGGTAAATATAGAACTCCAGTGTACATTGAGAGGACTATATATTAAGGCAAATGACTATTTCTTCTGTCTTTAAATTCCTAATATTAGACCTACCTCAAATGTGATGCCCAAGTCATTTTGATGTGGCAGATATCTTGGCCCAAATTCACCCCTTCTACAACTACTGCTCAAACTTGGGTGTTAAATCCACTGGGTAAGATTGAGGAAAAGACCAAGAATTATAACAGATGATCAAGAAAGTGATGAAATCCCTTGATTAGCTGGATAGGTATTTTCAGCAGCCATATTTGGTGGACTGATGCAATCGTTCCTGAGCTCACGTTTGTAACTCACTGATAAGATTGCAGTAAGAGTTACAGCTAATTCTGGTGGGAATGGAATTTAGTTTTCCCTTTTTAAAATATGAGTTAGCTTATAAAAGGCAAAACAAAAAAAATAAATGTTCTATTTATAAACGGTTTTATGAATGGATTTTTCTCTCCTTTGAGTATTTGGTGTTATAAATGGAGTTGTATAGAGAACGTCAGAATCAAAATTCTTTATTTAGTAAATTAATATTAGCTATATTGTAAATTCCAAGGCGACTTGTAATTTAACCTCATGTAAACCAATATGACTAATTGTATTTTTTTCCCCCAAACAACAAAGGAAGTTTATAATATACTAGGGAGCACAAGGTGATTCATATTTCTATGAATATTCTCTTGTTTAATTAAAAGCTTTCCAAAAGATAGCTTGCAAAAACCCCATGGTTGCTTTCCCATATGTCCACTAAAGGAAAAATAAAATGATTAGAGTGCAAGAATTACACATTAAATTATACCAGATATCTCCAATGGTGGAGAGTAGGAGGATTATGACTCTATATAGACTTGTTCAGCTGCAGAAAGCAACACGTGCCATTCCCAAAGGGAAATAGCTCAGGTAGGTATCACCACACTCAGGGAGCTGAGTTCAAAAAGGTTTAATTGACTACAAGGGGATTACGTAGTAAATTACTAACCTCAAAAATAATTCTCTTAATGAAATATTTACCTTATTATTTGATTTTAAGAATTCTAAAGGTCTTCCACTTATTTGTCGTTTTTTAAAAAAATTTTTATTAAACATATTGATTGCACGTATTTATGGGGTACAGAGTTATATTTCAATACACATATACAATGTGTTATGATCTACTTAGGGTAATTACATAGTCGTCATTGCGACACAACCATTTCCTTGTGATGTGAACACCTGATCTCCTCTCTTCTAGTTGTTTGATAACATGCAGGAAATGATTGTTAATCATATA
Organism: Galeopterus variegatus; assembly: GCF_000696425.1. Lineage (NCBI taxonomy): Eukaryota > Metazoa > Chordata > Mammalia > Dermoptera > Cynocephalidae > Galeopterus > Galeopterus variegatus. Next base: position 5,268 of record NW_007742730.1, read on the forward strand.
TTCTTGGGTTAATTGTCCACCAGTAGGACTTATTTTTCCTATCCAGCTGTAATTTTGTGTCCATTAACTATCTTTTCATTATCCTCCCTCTCGCCTCCCCTTTCCTGCCTCTAGTAACCATAGTTCTTCTCTCTCCTTTTAGCAGTTCAACTTATCATTATTATTTATTTACTTTTGTGTTGTTTTCTTTTTTAGCTCCCATGTATGAGTGAGAAGAGGTGGTATATCTCTTTCTGTACCTGGCTTCACTTAATATAATTTTCTGTACCTGGCTTCACTTAACATAATTTTCTCCAAGCTCATCAGTATTGCTGTGAATGTCAGAATTTCATTTTTTTTTGGTATAGCTGAATAAGATTCAATCATGTGTATGTACCATGTTTTCTTTATCCAGTCATCTCTTGATGAACATTTATGTTGGTTCCATATCTTGGCTATTGTGATTAGAGCTGCAATACACATGGGAATGCAGGTATCCCTTTGACATGATGCTTTCCATTCATTTGGATATATACCCAGTAGTGGGATTACTGCTTCGTGTGGTAGATCTATCTGTAGTTGTTTGAGAAACCTCCATATTGTTTTAAAAATGGCTGTAGTAATTTACAATCTCACTGATAATATGTAAGGTTTTCCCTTTCTCCACATACTTGCCAGCATTTGTTATTTTCTATCTTTTGATAATAGCCATTCTAACTGGGGTGAGATACCTCAAAGTAATTTTGATGTACATTTCCCTGATGATTAGTGATGTTGAGCATTTTTTCACGTACCTGTTGGCCACGTGTACATCTTCCTTCAAAAAATGCCTATTCAGCTCCTTTTCCCCATTTTTTAATCTGATTTTTTTTTTTACTGCTCAGTTTTTTGTGTTCCTCGTATCTTCTAGATATTAGCCCTTGTCAGAGGCATAGTTTGAAAATATTTTCTCTCATTCTGTAGGTTGTCTCTTCTCTCTTTTGATTGTTCTATTTGCTTTGTAGAAGCTTTTCAGTTTGATATAATCCCATTTGTTTGTTTGGTTTTTGTTGTCTCTGCTTTTTGGGGGTCTTATTCATAAGATCTTTGCCTAGTCCTATGTCCTGGAGCATTTCCTTTGCGTTTTCTTCAAGAAGTTTTATAATTTCAGGTTTTACATTTAAGACTTGAATCCATGTTGAGTTTATTGCAGTATATGGTGAGAGAGAGTGGACCTAGTTTAATTCTTCTACACATAAATACCCAGTTTTCCCAGCACCACTTATTGCAGAGGCTCTCCTTTCCCCAATGTATGCTTTTAGCACCATAGTCAAAGATCAGATGGCTGTATGTAGTTTTAGTTCTGGTTTTCTGTTCTGTTACATTAGTCCAGGTGTCTGTTTTTATGCCAGTACCATGCTGTTTTGGTTAGCTTTGTAGTATATTTTGAAGTCAGGTATTGCAATTCCCCCCACTTTATTCTTTTGGTTCAGGATTGCACTGGCTATTTGAGCTCTTTTGTTGTTCCATATGAATCTTAGCATTGCTTTTTCTATTTCTGTGAAGATTGTCATTGGTATTTTGATAGGAATTGCACTGAATCTGTAGATTACTTTAGGTAGTATGGTCATTTTCACAACATTAATTCTACCAATCCATGAACATGGAATATCTTTCATTTTTTTGAGTGTGTATCCTCTTTAATTTATTTCATCAGTGTTTCATAGCTTTCATTGCAGAGGTCTTTTACTTTTTTGGTTAAATTTATTTCTAGGTATTTTATTTTTTGGTAGCTATTGTAAATTAGATTGCTTTCTTGATTTCTTTTTCTGCTAGTTCATTTTTGGTGTACAGAAATGCTTTTTGACTTTCATATATTGGTCTTATATCCTACACTTTAACTGAAATCATTATCAGCTCTAAAAATTTTCTGGTGGAGTCTTTAAGTTTTTCTGTATATAAGATCACGTTGTCTGCAAACAGGAACAACTTGAGTTCATCTTTTCCAATTTAGATGCCTTTTATTCCTTTCTCTTGAAGAATTGCTGTGGCTAGAACTTCTAGTATTATGTTAAGTAGGAGTAGTGGGAGTGGGAATCCTTGTCTTGTTCCTGTTCTTAGAGGAAAAGCTTTGAACTTTTCCCCACTCAGGATGATGTTAACTGTAGGTTTGTCATACATAGCTTTTTATTGTGTTGTGATACTTTCCTTCTATACCTAATTTGCTAAGAGTTGTAATCATGATGCAATATTGAATTTTATCAAATGCTTTTTCTGCATCTATTGAGATGATCTTATGGTATGAAACCATCCTTGCATCACTAGGATGGATCTCATTTGATTGTTATACAATCTTCTTGATGTGCCATTGGATTCTGTTTGCTAGCACTTTGTTGAGAATTTTTGTATCTAAGTTCATCAAAGATATTGGCCTGTAGTTTTCTTTTTTTGCTGTATCGTTGTCTGGTTTTGTGTATCAGGGTGATGCTGGCTTATACAGTGAGTTTGGGAGAATACCTTCTGCTTTAATTTTTTGGAATAGTTTGAGAAGAATTGGTATTAAATCTTCCTTAAAAGTTTGGGAGAATTCCACTGTGAAGTCATCAAATCCTGGGCTTTTCTTTGTTGGGAGACTGCTAATTACTGCTTCAATCTCATTGCTCATTGTTAGTCTGTTCAGGTTTTCAATTTCTTGGTTTTGAGCCTCTTTTATTTGGGAGACCATATCTCTCCCAATACTTGAGAAGTTTTCAGCTATTATTTCATTAAATAGGCTTTCAATGCCTTTTCTGTTTTCTTCCCCTTCCAGTACACTCCCATAATATGGATGGTTGTATGCTTAAGGTTGTCTGATAGGTCTCATAGGCTTTCCTCATTTTTTTTTTTTGGTCCAACTGAGTTAATTGAAAAAACCTGTCTTCAAGTTCAGAAATTCTTTCTTATGCTTGTTCTAGCCTGCTGCTTGCTCTTAGTTTTATTTTTTATTTTGTTGAATGAATTCTTCAGTTCCAGGATTTCTCCTTGGTTCTTTTTTCTAATATCTTTTTCTTCATTGAATTTCTCCTTCAGGTCCTGGCTTGTTTTTCTGATTTCATTGTGATTTCTATCTATATTTTCTTGCATCATGTTGAATTTCTTTGGAATTCCTCTTTGGTCATTTTACAAGTTTCCTGTTGTTTGGGGTCTGGTACTGGAGAATTATTGTCTTCCTTTGGGGGTGTCATGTTTCCCTGTTTGTTCAGGCTTCCTGTATCCCTGCCTTGGTGTTTGGGCATCTGGTGGGAAGTTGCTATTTCTAATCTTCGGAGTAGTTTTTGAAGGGGGAAACTCTTACCTATAGAAGTGTTCTATATTGACAGTTGAATTGAACATTTCAGGTTTGATTCTGGGTCAGTGTGATAGTATAGTTTTCTTGTAACTTCTTTGACTGTATTCAAACTAGGAGTTGTCTGTGGTTGCCTAGTTAGTAGGCCCTTGGTAGTTTCTTGTTGAGGTGGTTGACACTGGGAAAGGTTGTGTGGCTGTGAGCCTTGAGTACTTGGTGTTGTGCTAGTGTCCTGAGTGCTTCTTAAGCTGAGGTAAGCAACCCTGTACAGGATCACTGGGGTCACTGTTAGGTCTTAGATTTCTAAGGGTATTGTGGCAATGGGCTGTTCTTATGCTAATGTGGACAGGGTTTCCAGGGAACTGAGCAGGTTGTACACCCCTGGGAGAAGTGCTGGGGCACTTCTCTCTGTCCCTGGGCAAGAAGATCAGGCTCTCTTTTTTTTTTTCTTTTTTTTTTTGTCTTTTTTCGTGTCCGGCAACGGATCTCAACCCTCAGTGTCGCGCCCATACCAGACCGGGACCGGCAATGGGATCGCAACCCTCGGTGTTGTGCCCGCACCTCGCTCAGCCAGTGAGCAGGAACCTCGTATAACTTCGTATAATGTATGCTATACGAAGTTATTACGCGTCCTGTCTCAATCTGTCAGACATCAGCCTTCAAACAGCTGGAGAAGCAGTGGGAGGGCAGCATTTCTCTCTCCCTTAGTAAACAAGCTAATCTTTTTAGAGTTAAGTAGGCAGTGACATTTATTATTTAAAACGTCAAACTTGGAAAAGACCGACTCACACTATAAAGGCCTGCCCTTCCTTTATTCTATTGCACTGTACTGGTCTATCTTCTCTGACATGTCCTTGGCTTTCTAACTCCTCAGGTGGAACTACAGAACAACAGCAGCCTCAGCTGAGAACAAGCCACTTTCCAGCTTCTCCTCCTGCTTCTAACCTAGGCTCATTTCACAGGAGAATGAACCAATTCTCATGGAGTCTTTGGGGAGTAAATCTCACAACTGCAGCCAAAGGTAGGGCAGGCAGCAAGACACGTAGACTCAAGAGATGTGCATTAAGATGACAAAGGTGGCTGCAAAGAGTGGGATGGGAGAAGGGGTTCTTGCCCAGTGCAGTCCTATTCTTTATAATAATCAAGGGGGCAAATCAATGACAGGTTATTGACAAAGGCAGTGATCACTTCCTCAGTAAAAAGCTTAAGGAGCAACAAAATATACTTTCTTCCTCTACTATCAGTACTCCTATCTTTCCCTCCCCTTCTCTGCTGGAGAGATCAGGCTCTCTGAAGCATCCCCACTGGAGTGTGTGGATCTAGGCAGGTTTACCAGAGACATGTAAGGTTGCATGCATATAGGAGAGGCCAGCTCACTCCCTGAACCCTCTCCAGTGGGGTGGGATGCTCTGGGGGACTCCTTGAGTTGGTCAGGTTTCTGAGTTCCTTAGGTGGAGGTGGACATGGATCTACCAGAAATTTGCAGGATTGGGTGCACCTGGGAGGGGCTGGTACACTCCCCACATCCTTTCGGCTAGGGTAGGAGGCTCTGGAAGTCTTGCCAGAATTGGGCAGGTCTCTGTATCCTGGCTTCTATCCCAAAATGGGAATGTCCAGCAGCAGCCATTTTGGAGGGTGGGGGGACTCAGCATACACTTTCCCTCTGGAAACATGAAGTCATGTAGTCTCCTGGCAGCTCCCCACACTGAGCTCATTGCCCACAAGGGCTGTGCAGTTATTCTGCAGAATCAATTGCAGGCCTCTACAGTGGGAGTTCTGACTGCAGACCCTCCACCCCCTACACCACCTACCTTGTCCAAGCAGTACAGGGTGTCTCCAGTCTCCATGCTGGTCTTGAGTGGGTATTTCTGTTGTCTTTCTATGTTGCTGTCTTGTGTTTCCACGTCTTGGGGGGTCTTCCTCACTATTTTGCTGGATTCCATCATTTTCTCCTAGACCCTATTCTACATGTGACTATCTACTTGTTGCTTTGGACTTTCCTTGTTTTAGAGGTGAGGGCGGACTGCCTCTAGTCATCCATCTTGCCAAAAAAACCTCCCATTTATTTGAATTCCCAAATAATACACAATAAGTATAAGAATTAACAGAACCATACAACTGATTTGACTTAAACATAATAAGAAAAAGAAAAGTGATTGGCACTTTAAGGCTAAAGAAATCCTGATGATGAAAATACTTTGGTGATGACTTTTATGAGTCAAATTAAAAACAAGGGTAAATGAGCCGGCCTGGCGGTGCACTGCTACAGTGCGCCGCTTGGGAAGCGTGGTGGCACTCCCGCCGAGGGTTCGGATCCCACATACAGACCGGTTCCCGCTCACTGGCTGAGCGAGGTGTGGGAGCAACACCGAGGGTTGCGATCCCGTTGCGGGTCCCGGCCTGGTATGGGCGCGACACTGAGGGTTGCGATCCGTTGCCGGACACGAAAAAAGACAAAAAAAAAAAGGAAAAAAAAAAAAAAGGGTAAAATATATATTCAGTTTTTATTTGAAATTTTAGTTGCAATATAATAGGCAAACAGTATGAAAAAACTTTTGACCAGGTGAACCCTCTCATGTAAATAGCACACAAGGCAAGGAATAGAATATTGTCAGCATTCCAAAGGCCACCCTCATGCCCCTAACCAGTCATTACCCATCCCTTCCAAGGTTAAACCTTATTCTGACTTCTACCACCATGGAATAGTTTTGCATATTTTTAAAGTTTATATGAGTAGAAGCATTCTGTATATACTATTTTATGAATACTCCTCCTTTAACTCATTACCTTTATGATATTTATCCACCTTTTGCAAGTATTTATAGTTTTTTCATATTTATTGTCATATGGTGTCTTGGGTTGAATAATCCCCAAAACTTAATCCCCACTGTAACAGTTGAGGGTGGGAAATCCTATTATGGTAATTGAAAGGTGGGGGCCTTGAAGAGGTGATTAGATTGTAGGACCATGACATAGTGAATGGATTAAAAATGATGGTCAGGAGTGTGGTTTGGAGGGCTTTAAAAGGGGAGTATGAAGAGTCTGTCTCTCTGCTTCCACTATCTTGCAATGTGAGAACCCTGGATCACTGTCACCACCACCAGATGTTTTCCTTGGACTTCAGACTTCTGAGCCTCTAAAACTGTAAGCAATAAGTTTCATTTTCTTTATAAATCACCCAGTTTTCTGTATTCTATTATAAGCAACAGAAATGGACTAATACAGAAAATTGGTACCGGAGAAGTGGGGTGTTGCTTATAACAAATACTTGAAAATGTGGAAGCAGCTTTGGAACTGGGCATTGAGGAGAGACTGATAGAATTTGGAGGTACAGGCCAGGAAAAGCTTAGATGCTGGTGAGGAAAGTTTGGAATGTTTTAGATATTGGTTGAATGGTGGTGAACAGACTGCAAATGGAAACATGGACTATAAAGATCATGCTAAGTAGTTCTCAGATGTAAATGAGGAGACTTATTGGTAACTGGGGCAAAGATCACCCTTGCTATGAACTGGCAAGGAACTTGGCTGCATTTTATCCATCCCCTAGGATATTGTGGAGGTTGGAACTTAAGAGTTGTGAACCAGAGTATTTGGTG
>NW_007742730.1:13221-20823 GCF_000696425.1 Galeopterus variegatus
TGTGAAGGCATTTCAGAGATCCTGGAGGCTGTGTCTTCTATTACAGGCCCAGAGGCCTAGGCAGACAGAATGGTCTTGGGGAACAGGCCTGATGCACCTTCAACGGGCTCATTACCCAGGGCCACTTAAGGATTCGGCTCCTCACACCAGCACTCCAGCTGTATCAGCTGCTCCAGCCATAAATAAATTGGCCCCAGGTATGGCTGGACATGCAGTTTTGAAATTTACAAGCTGGAAGCCTTGGTGGTGTCCACATGGTATTAGGTCTGCAGGCTTGCAGAATGCCAGAGCTCTGAAGGCTTGGGAACCTTTACCCTGATTTTAAAGGATGTATGGAAAAGCCTGGGTATCCGGGAAGAGATCTGTCACAGGGGCAGAGTCACCACATAGAGTCTTCAATAGGGCAATGTGGAGGGGAAATGTGGTGTTGAGTTTCAGCAGAGAAACGCCACTAGCACTGTGCCTAGTGGAGCCATGGGATCAGGACTGCCATGGAAATTCCAGAATTGTAGAGCTACCAGCGTGCAATGCCAGCCCATGAGAGCCAAAGCATCACCTGAGATCGGGAAAGCCATAGAAGTGGAGCTGCCGGAAGACTTGGGTACCCAACCCCCTCATCAGCATGCAGAGGACATCAAACATGGGGTCAAGGTACATGATTCACCAGCTGTAAGATTTAATGCCTGCTCTGCTGGGTTTTGGACTTGTTTGGAACCTATTACACCTTTCTTTTGGACTGTTTCTCCCTTTTTGAATGGGAATATGCAGCCCCCCATTGTATCCTGGAAGTAGGTAACTTCTTTTGATTTCACAAGTGGGACTTTGAACTTAGGACTNAGAGCTCTGAAGGCTTGGGAACCTTTACCCTGATTTTAAAGGATGTATGGAAAAGCCTGGGGGTCCGGGAAGAGATCTGTCACAGGGGCAGAGTCACCACATAGAGTCTTCAATAGGGCAATGTGGAGGGGAAATGTGGTGTTGAGTTTCAGCAGAGAAACTCCACCAGCACTGTGCCTAGTGGAGCCATGGGATCAGGACTGCCATGGAAACTCCAGAATTGTAGAGCTACCAGTGTGCAATGCCAGCCCATGAGAGCCAAAGCATCACCTGAGATCGGGAAAGCCATACAAGTGGAGCTGCCAGAAGACTTGGGTACCCAACCCCCTCATCAGCATGCAGAGGACATCAAACATGGGGTCAAGGTACATGATTCACCAGCTGTAAGATTTAATGGCTGCCCTGCTGGGTTTTGGACTTGTTTGGAACCTATTACACCTTTCTTTTGGACTGTTTCTCCCTTTTTGAATGGGAATATGCAGTCCCCCGTTGTATCCTGGAAGTAGGTAACTTCTTTTGATTTCACAAGTGGGACTTTGAACTTAGGACTTTTGAGTTGAAACAGATTAAGACTTTGGGGATGAAATGAATATATTTGTACATGGAAAGGACATGAGTTTTGGGGGACCAGAGGCAGAATGCCTTGGGTTGAGTGTCCCCCCAAAACTTAATCCCAGCTGTGACTGTTGAGGGTGGGAAATCCTTTATGGTAATTGGAAGGTGGGGCCTCAAAGAGGTGATTAGATTGTGGGACCATGCCATAGTGAATGGATTATAAATGGTGGTCCGGAGTGCTTTAAAAGGGGAGCATGAAGAGTCTGTCTGCTTCCACCATCCCGCAATGTGCGACCACTGAGTCACTGTCACCATGACCAGATGTGTTCCTTGGACTTTGGAGTTCTGAACCTCCAAAACTGTAAGCAAAAAATTTCATTTTCTTTATAAATCACTGAGTTCTGTGTATTCTGTTATAAGCAACAGAAACAGACTACTACATATCATATCCGATTGTGTGAATGTTGCAATTTATCTGTTCTGTTGACAGACATATAAGTAGTTTTCATGTTGACTATTACAAATAGTTCTGCTCTGAATATTCCTGCGTGTGTTTTTTGGTCAATATGTAAGTGTTTCTGTAGGGTACACACTCATAAAGTGAGCTGCTGAGTCATGGGGTATGCACACATTCAGCTGTAGCAGACACTGATAAACAGTTCTCCAAAGTGCTTATATATCACTTTTAACTCCCACCAATAGTATGAGAGTTCCAGATGTTTAACATCCTTGCAACACTTGGCATTTTCTGTCTTTTTTATTTAGCTGTTCTAGTGGGAGTGTAGTGAATTCTCATCGTGGTTTCTAACTAGCACTTTTCTAATATGCGATAAAATTGAGGACTTCTTTATACATTTATTTGCCACATGGATCTCTTTATTATGAAGGGCATACCAAAAACAGTGATTGCTTCATGTAATCTGATTTTTTTTTTTTTTGTGACCAGCAACGGATCGCAACCCTCAGTGTCGCGCCCGTACCGGACCGGGACCGGCAACGGGATCGCAACCCTCGGTGCTGCACCCGCACCTCGCTCAGCCAGTGAGCGGGAACCGGTCTGTATGTGGGATCCGAACCCTCGGCGGGAGCGCCGCCACACTCCCAAGCGGCGCACTGTAGCAGTGCGCCACCGGGCCGGCCCCCATGTAATCTGATTTTTAATCAATATCCCTGGTGATGATCATTATGCCAACATATGGCAACCATTGTACTAGGCTGTATTCACCATTAGAACCAGGATTATGTTTTAGTTACCATTGTATTTCTAATGTCTAGCACTGTGCTGTTTTAGATCATTGGCTTTGCATTTTTCTTTTTAAATATGAACATTTAAAACTGTAAATTTCTTTCTAAGCACTGCATTAGCACTGCTTTAGCTTCATCCTGCTAGTTGTAGTATGTTGTGTTTTTATTATCATTTAATAAGAAATATTTTCTAATTTCCCTTGTGATTTCTTCTATGTTCCGTAAGTTATTCAGAAGTAAGCTGATTAATTTCTAACTATTTGGGGACTTTTAGGCTATATTATTGATTTGTTAATTAAATACAGCTGTGATATGAAAATATGATTGCAATGCTTTTAAACTTATTATTACCTGTTAACACTTACTACCTATGGAAGGTTTTTAGAGATTACTTGAAAATGCAGTTAACTTAGATAAATGTGTAGCTCATATCACCAGTGTTGTGAGTTGAGCTTACCTGGAGGCAATGCTCTAGCCTAACAGCTTTTTTCCATTGCTACATTTGTTCCTATGGAAACTGGCGTCTCTTGCATTCTGCCTCTCTCTCTCTTTTTATTGCTTTAGAAGCAGGTTACAGAAGCCAGGGCCAGGAGGAAACATGAAATATTCATTTAGCCACTACTTGGCAGCTTCAACTAACATACTTACAGGTGTATGTTTCCCCTTAGAGGTTATGCTCACGTGCACAACCTCCCATGGCTTGTATTTATTCTTTTCAAACAATCTAGCCCACAAGAATGGAAAGAATTCTTTCTGACTCCATAATGAGGCAGCTCAATAATGACATTTTAAGATCTGTTAGGGCACATGTGGAAGTGGAACAGAGCCCCAAGAACAGAACTGAAAGATAATTGAAGGATGATATTATTGGGCACTGCAGTTCTGGGGCAGGATGGATATGTAGGTTCCAGTCATGCTCCTGATGTCTGTTGATTAACAAAGTTAGAAATAGACTGAAAGCTCAGTTTAGAGATAGCAGGTCAGGATCTGGCTGTTCATGGGTTTTGGAAGAGGCACTTATTTATTTATTTATTTATTTTCTCTGAGACCACATCTAAAGGACTTGAAATAAACTGTAGTGATTTTTTTAAAATGGGGGGAAAATTAGTAATTTGATCTACCTTTCTCCTAACTGAACTCATATTAGGATAACACCTGTGTTCAAAAGTGTGCTATTGAAAGAATAAATGATTTTTTTTTTTTTTGCTATTGATAAGTTTTCCAGGTTAAATTCCCTTGATGGGATTTTGATGTGTCAATCCATTGCCCACCTCCTTCCAAATCTGGATAGCTCCTCCAGGCTGAATGAGTGTGCATGTTTTGAGCCAGACACTCATCAAAAAGGGGAAAAAAGCCAAATTTCTGTGGAATGCCATTGCAGACACAGCTGAGATTCCAGAACCCTACTTCCAAATCTGGATAGCTCCTCCAGGCTGAATGAGTGTGCATGTTTTGAGCCAGACACTCACCAAGAAGGGGAAAAAAGCCAAATTTCTGTGGAATGCCATTGCAGACACAGCTGAGATTCCAGAACCCTGGATTTAAAAATCTGTTCTGCGAATAACTAGACCACTTTTCAAACTGAAATCGTAATAACTATTAAGCTGTTGGGATCACTTAATAAATTTATGTAGATGAATTTGAGTTTCTTCAATGCCAAGGTGCTGTGCAAGGCACTAGAAATACAAAGGTGAGCAAAGCACAGTCACCGTCATCATGATGAATACAGCCTAGTGCAATGGTTTGCAAATTTCAGTGTGAATAATTATCACCTACATTTAACAATGTAAAAATAAAATATAGACCAGATTACAGTTTTGCCTTAAGAAACACTCACTGTTTTGAATAAAATTATATATAGAACTTGTACTCAAGTACATATATTTTTACAAAATTAATGGAAAAAATTTTGGCTTCTTTTAAACAAAATTTCATTAGCAATGTTATGTTTTGAACATAGGCTACAATTTTAGGACTGGAAGATTCAAGACACTTGTTAAATATAAACTGACCTAATATCAGTAAAGAGATGAAAAACACCAGGGAAGAGAAGATTAATTAGAAATACAAGAGAATAGAGGTGTTCTCTAAATCTATATTTTCCTCACTAACTACATTTGGATTGAAAAGTGAACTAGAAGACCACACTTTAAGATCTTAAGTAGAGACGTGTGCAGCATATTTTTCTAAATCAATATTTTTCTGCCTTGACTTGGAAGATGAATGATCTGTTGAGAAAGGAAGGTTAAAAATATAGTCAGGAAGTAAAAGTCTATCTCCTTCTTATCAAATATGCTAAATTAATTATTTATAGAAAGCTGAAAGAGGTCATTTAATAAGATTCTTTCATAAGTGATAGAAAAACAAGAAATTCTTGAGGGCAATAATCATGTCTTATTCATGATTTTTTTTTTCCTGTAGGGCCTCATTTAGAATATACAAGGATTGTTATTTTTTTTGAATTTGTGAAACAAAGTGGCTAAAGACCTACGAATGACTCTGCAGTCACAATATATTCAGGGTTCTTAATAAACTTAGTACAGTACAGCTTTCAGGACTTAAACTAGGTGCTGAAGTTTTTCATTATAGCATTATTTGTTTTATTATTTTAAGGAAGAGTACATTTTTGAAATTAAAGTAAACCAATTATAATAAACCTAGTAAGGGATGCATAACGTACAGACATTCAGATGTGCGGCAAGTTCTGGGACTAAAGAGCCCAGGTTTGAGTCCTAACTTACTACACTGGGCACAGGTTCTCACTCTTTCAGTTGATTAGTTTGCTCATCGATAAAGTGGGGATAACAGTAATGTCTACTTTGTGAGGTTATTCTGAGGACTCAAGTACACTATTATTGCAGTTAACAGGTACCAATTAAGCTGGTACTGAAGTTCTGCACAGGCACAAAGAATCTAGTGTCTAGTTCCTGTCTCGTCACAGCACCAAGCACAGCTTCAATGACACTTGCAGTGCCCTTGCAATAGCTAGGCTGGTGCCTGTCCTGCACGCTGAGCCCCATTGTTTTGAAGGAAGGAGAGGAAGGGAGCCAGTCTAGTTCCACAATGAGATGGCAGCAGCAGCTTCAGGGGCTGGGAAAGCAACCCCTCCCAGGTGCAGAATGGATTCTGCACTACATTCTCCCCTGAGTATTGATTTATATAGTGATTAAAATTAGTTTAAATAAAACAAACTGCTTCATGGCTGGGTCTTACATTTCTTAAAATCCTGCTCTAAATGCTATTTCCTTTGTTATTATATAAATGCAAGTTTTTAATATGTAGCAGTAGATTTATTATTATTTTAATAAATATCAGATAGCTTATCCATCATAATTTCAATTTCAATTGCTATACTAAATATCAGATCTAAACCTTGCATTCTGACTATACTCAAATAATGTAAATAGCACTACCATCTCCTGGTGACAGCTGGCTGAATTACAGGTGGAAATACTTGAGCATTGAAAATGTCTTGCTAATCCATAGTTACATACTTGAATCATTCATTGAAACCATTTACATGAATATATCAGTTCAATGAATTTGCACCTTTAGCTGTTTATAATGAGGAAGTTAAAATGTGGGTTTTATGGTCTTAAAATTTGTATGGAACCACAAAAGACCCTGTATAGCAAAAGCAATCTTAAACAAAAAGAACAAAGTTGGAGATATCATATTACCTGACTACAAAATATACTATAAAGCAACAGTAACCGAAAAGCATGGTACTGGCATAAAAACAGAGAAATTGACAATGAACAGATTAGAATGCCCAGCAATAAACCCATGTATTTACAGCCAACTGATTTTTGACAAAAAAAAAAAAAATGTACAGTGGGGAAAGTTTAGCCTCTTCAATAAATGGTCCTGGAAAACTGGAAATCCGTATGTAGAAAATTGAAAATAGACCCATGTCTCTCACCATATACAAAAATAAACTCAAAATGGATTAAAGACCTAAATTTAAGACCCCAAACTATGAAACTACTAGAAGAAAACAGGGGAAATGTTATATGAAATGGGAGTGGGCAGTGCTTTTTTAGACAAGACTATCAAGGCACAGGCAAGTAAAGCAAAAACACACCTATGGGGCTACATCAAACTGAAAAGCTTCTGCACAGCAAAGGATACAATCAGCAAAGTGAAGAGACAACCTATAGAATGGGGGAAAGTATTTGCAAACTACACATCAGACAAGGAGTCCAAAATATATAAGAAACTCAAACTTTTCAACAGCATAATAACTCAAATAACCCAATTAAAAAATGGGCAAATCACCTAAACAGACATTTCTCAAAAGAAACGTACAAATTGCCAACAGGTACATGAAAATACGCTGAACATCACTACTCATCAGGGAAAGGCAGGTTTTTTTTTTTTTTTTCGTGTCATTCTAAAGTTTTATTTGGTTCTTAATTAAGCAAAGAGAAGCCTTCTCAGTCAGGAAAGAACTAAAGGTAAAAGCTCTATAAAAATAAAATAAAATAATATTTGACAATAAAATCAAATCAGAGAACAGAAGAATCAGCATAAATATTCATGAAGCAGAGAGAAATTATAGTAAAATGACTGATAGTGAGAGTTAAATACATGGCAATAAATAATGTTTTAAGTATAAGAATTTGTTGCAAACAAAATGTAAATGGTACAAATATTGGTAATCACATTTTGGAAAATATTATTAACAAAGAGTTGCAGATGGAAGGAGGCACTATAAAAAAATCGTGAAAGCACTGCTATTGAGATCTTTTACAGTCAAACATTAATTAGAATTATATAAAATTGATACCTGTTTTGAAAAACAAAACACAATAACCACAAACTCTAAATACTTTTTAACTTAATATGATGAGGATGTTTTAGTACACTATTTTGTGCTTGTGAAGAAATATTTTCTAAAGCATAATAGCTCATTATTTGAATTTTGTGTGTGTATTAAATTCAATTTACATTTTGTTTTATGTA
>NW_007742731.1:0-330 GCF_000696425.1 Galeopterus variegatus
GTCTTTGAGTTTTGCCAGTTTGACTATAACATGTCTTGGAGAAGATCTTTTTGGGTTGAATCCGTTTGGGGATCTATAAGCTTCCTGAATCTGAAGAAATGTGTCTTTTCCTATACCTGGGAAGTTTTCTGCCACTATTCTGTTGAATATGTTTTCAATGTAATCTCCTTTTTCCTCCCCTTCTGGAATACCCATGACTTGGATATTTGAGTGCTTAAGGTTGTCTGATATCTTTCTCAGATTTTCTCCAGGGCCTTTGATTCTTTTTCTTTTTTTTTTGTCTGCTTGTGTTATTTCAAACAGCCCATCTTTAAGTTCAGAGGTTCTCTC
>NW_007742731.1:1450-3263 GCF_000696425.1 Galeopterus variegatus
TATAGGATCTAGAGCTTGAGAGTTATTACCCTTTGGTGGTGTACTTTCTTGATTTTTCACAGTTCTGGTATCTTTTCTTTGATGTTTAGTCATTGTGGCAGGGGATTTCATGGTCCACTGGTTTGACACTATTGTCTGGCTAGGATACTGTTGGGGTTGCCAATTTGGTATGGCTACCTCAGTGTCTGCTTGGTTGCCCACTAGTGCCTTGGGTGCGTGGTTGCCTCTGATCTTGGACCTCTAAGGGGAGGTGCCTCTCTGGTCAGCATGCACTCGGCTGGGCTGGGGATGGAGTCAGGTGGTGGTGGCAAGGCCTACCTGCTGGGTTGCATGCTGGCACCACAGGGCACGTGGTCTCTAAGGATCATGGGCCTCTCTGGCTGGGCGCCTCTCTGATCAGCGTGCACTCGGTGGGGCTGTGGATGGAGTCAGGTGGTGGCAGTGAGGTCTACCTGCTGGGTTGCATGCTGGCACCAAAGGGCTCATGGTCTCCGCAAATAAGTAAACATTTTTAAAAATATCAAAACTTGTGGGACACAACTAGGATTTGAAGGTAAATTTCAGGTCAGACATTTAAGAAAAAAAGGCTAAAAATTAATGAGATCAGCATCCAATTTAAGAAGTTAAGGGAAAAATCAATAGAATAAACCCAAAGACAGTAAAAATATAAATTGTAAACAAAGACAGGGAGAACCAACAAGAACAAGAAAGGTTCTCTGTAAACACTAAGATTGACAAGACTCTGGCAAGAGGAAGGAGAAAAAGGACACAAGCCCTCCCCCCCAAATGTAGATAACTACAGAAGGGTCAGATTTAAAAGTTAATGAGAAAATATTATGAACCAACATTGTGACTAAAGTTAAAAAGTTAGATGAAGTGAAAAAGTTGCTAACAATATATAACCTATCACAAATGGCTCAAAAAGAAATGGCGAACCAGCGTAGCTCTATAACCTAGAATTAGTGGTTTAAAAATTTTCCCCTGAAAGAAAGCAGGATGCCTAGATGATTTTACAGGTAACTTCTCCCTAACATTCAAGCAACAGATAATTCCGATTTTACATTAATGTTTCCAAAGAATATAGAAATGGGAGCACTCCTCAACTCAAAGAGGCTGGCTTAACTCTGATGCCAAATAGAAAAGGAAATCATATGAAAGGGAAATTACAGGCCAATCTCATTCTTGAATGTGGGGGCAGAAATCCTTTGCAAAGCATTAGCAAATCAAATTCAACATACCTAAGAAACACAATTATTAACTAATTTGGTCTATGATAGACATGAAAGTTTGGTTTAACATTAGTAAATTGATTAATGTAATTCACTACATTAATAAAAGCAAGGGCAAAACTATGTGATCATCTTCAGAGATGTAGAAAAAAACTTAATAAAATTTAACATCCATTAATGGTAGAAAAAAACCTTTAGCAAACTAGGAATAGACTGAAACTTTCTCTACCTAATAAAAGTGTAACTACAAAAAAAGCTTTTAGCAAATATCATATTTAATGGTAAAAAAGAAGGAGAAAAGTCATGTGGTTATTACTTTTTTTCTATACTGTGTACGATGGCCTAGTCTCTGCAGTAAGGCAATATAAAGAAATTATATGTATGCTTAGAAAGGAAAAACAAAATTGTAGGGTTGTTCACACAGAAAACTCAAAGAAAGCTATAAATTATTAGAATTAATAAGATATATGAGCAAGGTTGCTGGATATACAATCACCATAAAATCAATTGCTATTCTATACAAAGGCAACAAACAGAAAAAATTAAAACAACTTTAAAATGTAGCATCAACAAATATCAAGTAA
>NW_007742731.1:3580-20819 GCF_000696425.1 Galeopterus variegatus
AAGGAGAAAAGTCATGTGGTTATTACTTTTTTTCTATACTGTGTACGATGGCCTAGTCTCTGCAGTAAGGCAATATAAAGAAATTATATGTATGCTTAGAAAGGAAAAACAAAATTGTAGGGTTGTTCACACAGAAAACTCAAAGAAAGCTATAAATTATTAGAATTAATAAGATATATGAGCAAGGTTGCTGGATATACAATCACCATAAAATCAATTGCTATTCTATACAAAGGCAACAAACAGAAAAAATTAAAACAACTTTAAAATGTAGCATCAACAAATATCAAGTAACTAAGAATAAACTGATCATAAACATAGCAACATGTCTAGGGAGAAAACCATACATCTTTATTAAAAAAACCCACCTTAAATCAATGAAGAGACATATCTTCATGGTTTGGAGGAGTTTAACATTGTGAAATGTCGTTGTTCCCCAAATTGATCTATAGATTCAATTTAATTTCTATGAAATCCTAATGATTTTCTTTTGTTATTGTTGCTGCTGCTGTTGTTGTTTTTTGTAGATCATGACAACCTAATTCTAAAATATGTGTGAAAGTGCACAGGACCAGGAATAACCAGACCATAAAGAGAAGAAGGGCGTGTCTAGCTGTATTAAACACCAGCATTTATTTATAGGCTACAGAAATGAAGGCAGTGTGACATTGGCACAGGGATGAACACATAGGCCACGGGAACAAAGAGACTGCACGAATGGAGCCACTCGTAAACAAACAGTAGACATGGACACAGGTAGCATCGTGGTTCAGCCTTTGCCCAAAGGGTGGATTTTCTTATTAACGAGTACTGGGATATTTGCTTCGCCTTATGAATAAAAATGAAGCTGGAGTCCTTCCTTGTGCCAAATAATAAATCAAGTCCAGGTAGTCTAAAGTAAAAGTGAAAGACAGCAGAGTAAACATTTGAAAGACAAAATAGCAGAATATGTCTATTTTCTTACAGAGATGTTCTCGGAGGTCAAGAGTGATTTCCTGAATAAGATACAAAAAGTCTAAGCATAAACTAAGAGACTGATAAATTCTACTACATTAACATTTAGAACATCCATTTATTGAGTGAGTGAGAGAATGAGAAGCCGCAGAGGGGAAGACAGTTGCTGCACATACGAGGGTTTTAAAAACGTTCATGGAAAGATTCATATTATCTTTTAATTCTATTTTCCATGAACTTTATGAAGTATTCTCGTGTAACCAGCAAATAACACTTATTCATAATACACAAAGAAATCCCATGAGTCAATAAGAAANCCATTTATTGAGTGAGTGAGAGAATGAGAAGCCGCAGAGGGGAAGACAGTTGCTGCACATACGAGGGTTTTAAAAACGTTCATGGAAAGATTCATATTATCTTTTAATTCTATTTTTCCATGAACTTTATGAAGTATTCTCATGTAACCAGCAAATAACACTTATTCATAATACACAAAGAAATCCCATGAGTCAATAAGAAAAAGACAATCTAATAGAAAAATGGGGAAAAAAGAAATTTTACAAAAAAAAGGAACATAAATGACCTATACACACATGAAAATATATTTCAAATGTTCCCAAAATTCTAACAACTAGAGTAGTTGCGGAGAAATGAACACTTGAGTGCTGTTTTGAGTGTGAATCATTTCCACCATTTTGAAAAACAATTCGGCATGATATAGTAAATTTTAAAAGCTGTACCACCAAAGATCCAGCAATTGTACTCCTAAGATGTATACCCTAGCAGAACTTTTACAAATGTGCACCAAGGGATATGTACAAAACATATATAGCAGTGATCTTTATAATAGTAAAACACTGGAGATTGCATCATTTTAACAATGGAATATTATACAGCAGTGAAAATGAATACACTACAGCTGCATGCAACATGACCATAATATTTAGCACAAAATGCAAGTAGCAGGAGAATACACACAGCATAATTCCATTTAAGTAAATTTCAAAACATGCAAACCTAAACACTATGGTTTTGGGGGAATACATCAAACTTGGTCATTTTTTAAAAAGCAGGAGAATGAGGATGGCTTTCGCTGAAGGGTGTGAAGAGGGATGGGACTGGGGAGGGGCCCAGAGAGAACTTAGCCTGCTGGGTGGCAGATACCTGAATGTCTGTCTTTTCATTCCCTGTATCTACACATATAAGTATTTATTAAGATGAGCTTAATAATTAATAAAAACTGTTTAAATAAAGGAAGAAAATATCCACTTTGTCTAACAGTCTATCTATAGGTAAAGAAAAGGGGACTCATGGGGTTAAATGGCCTGCTTGTCAGCTCGAGGCTGCAGCCAGAGGCTTTGGAATTGCCCTCCAGCCCTCTGTCCATGCAGCTGCTGCTCCCATAGCTGCCTAGTCAGGGAAGTATAGAAATGTTAACACATAAGTGATAAGTGGTTAGGCAATCGCAACATCCTGAAGCAGCATTTTTTCTAGCCTAT
This sequence comes from Galeopterus variegatus, assembly GCF_000696425.1. Classification (NCBI taxonomy): domain Eukaryota; kingdom Metazoa; phylum Chordata; class Mammalia; order Dermoptera; family Cynocephalidae; genus Galeopterus; species Galeopterus variegatus. Next base: position 6,034 of record NW_007742731.1, read on the forward strand.
TTCTTTCTGTTTCTGTCTTATCAGAATATAATTCACTCCCTATTGTTAATTTCTAAAGGTATTTTTATGAAGCACCTTGAATTGTTCAGGTCAAACCAAATGTGGGGCCACAGCTTTACCCTGTCATGGTAACATGGAATTCTATTTTGTGATATTCAAATTCTTGGTAGTTTTAATCAGTCATTCAACACGTTTGTTATGAGCAGCTCCTAAGTAATCAGCAACTGGATAGACAACATGTTTATTATCCTCAAGGACCTCAAAGCCTAGATGGGGAGACAAAACCAACACACATGAAAAAGGGAAGGATTATGAAGAAGCTACATGTGGTGATCCTAACGTCACCTGCAGCAGGATTTTGGAAAAAGGAGCCATCCCTGGAGGCTGGTTTACATGGAGCAGCTCCCACTGGAGGATAAAGATGGGTAAATGGGGTACAGAGAACGACTGCTTGACATTTTTTTCAAGGTATCAAAGGTAACACATTTCAAGTTTGCCCAATGAGCAAATCACTTTTTCTTTTCTTTCTTTCTTTCTTTTTTTTGATCGGTAAGGGGAACACAACCCTTGGCTTGGTGTCACCCGCACTGTGCTCAGCCAGTGAGCGCACCGGCCATCCCTATATAGGATCCTAACCCGCAGCAGGAGTGCCACTGCGCTCCCAGCGCTGCACTCTCCCAAGTGAGCCACGGGACCAGCCCAAGCGAATCACTTTTGAAAGACATCTGTTTCTGACAAGTCACAAGCTGACATCTATTGAATGGTCTACGGGATAAGTGGATAGATTGTGGGTCCTTTGTGTGCCAAGGATGGCTTCCTTTTGCACCCTGATGGTTTCTGTCCGTTTTTGGCCCCAGAATTGTCCTTTACTCTTTCATGTTTCTTTGCTTTGTGCCTCACAAGGGAGCAGAAGGGGGGAAGAGCCACCGCTCCTGATGTCAGAGGCTGAGGAGCGTTTCCACATGCTGGCACGGTCTACACCCAGCTTTGCAGAAGGTGAGATACTGTGATGTTGGAAAGGCAGTAGAAGAGGTGAAGGGACACCAGAAAGCAGCAGTGCTCAGCTGGCCCTGCCACGGTTCCTCATAGCCTGCGTTTGCTCTGATTGGTGGGTGTCAGGGCCGCAGCTGGTATTGACTGTGTATTTGAGAATCACTCCTGGGTACAAGCCAACTGTGCAAAATAAGCCGCAGTGTTGCTTCTTGTAGAATAATGCAAGATCGTGAATTCGTGATCAAACTAGAAAATAAAAATAAAAAATTAGGAGCACTTTGGTAAATCTCACTGTTGAGAACAATTCGATTGAGCCAAATAAATCTTGTTTTAATCAAAAACAGACAACCAAAAATTAAAGAACTCAACCTATTTGAAAAATGTTAAGATGAATTTTTCTTTGCTCGTTTAGTTAAGGCCTCACCTTAGAGCAGGCTGTCTCAGCCTCGACAGTATGGACAGTTTGAGCTGGATAATTCGTTGTCGGTGGGGGTGTTGTGTGCATTGTAGGATTTCAGTAGCACCCCCGGCTCTTACTCACCAGATGCTAGTAACACCCCCACCCCTAGTTGTGGGAACTAGAAAGGTCTCCAGATGTCGCCAAATGTCCCCTGTGGGACAAAATTGCCCCCATTGGGAACCACTGTCCAAGAGACACGTCCCACTATGACATCCAAGCAGACTCTGCCCCAAACACTATTCACCTGACACCAGGGGGGTTGGTCACGTGTCTGTCTCTGTCGCGTTCGATGAAACACAGTCTTCTTTTACACCATCTATCAAAACAAACAAATTTTCCTGAGGTATTTTCTGCTCATTTCTTAAACTTATACTCTCAAAGGCTGCCACCGAGCCCTTTACCTGTGATTGTAAGTTAGGAAACTCACGTGTGGTGGCAGGAATGTAGGGACATCTGCCTTGTGTTGGAGGCAGGTTTGGTGGGGATCATGCATACCGAGAATCACACAGAAGGCGGCGGAGCTGGGGGAGCCTCAGCCCAGTGCCCTGCAGCCCCACGGGGCCTCGTGCAAACCTCTCAGTAGCTGGACCTGCAGGAGCAGCAGCAAACTGCTCGTTTCCGTCCTCCACCGCCCAGCCTCTGGGGACCAGCTGCTTCCCCACAGCAGTGAGGACGCCTGTTGCAGCGACAGAAAACCCGAGCGGTGTCGGCCGGGAGGGGGCTTGTCAGCTCCTGTCATGGACAAGTCTGGAGCCAGGGTGGGCTGGTTTGCTGCCCCGGCTCCGGCTCTCAGCAGGGCTGCGGCCCGCTCCTCTGGGATCCTCTTCCTTCTGCCCTTCCCCGGTGCCTGCATCACCCTCCGGCTGGTAGCCGCGTCTCTGCCACCAGATCCCAGGGCTTCTCTTTCCTGTGTTTTCAGAACAGAAGCCTGCTTAGGACACAGGTTGAACCCAGCTTGGTCATGCGTCCTGCCCCTGGATGGGTCGCCAGGGTGAGAGGTGCCCTACCCTGCCCTGCCTGGGCCTGTACCATGTGCTTGACCCTGATCAGTCGCTGCGGTGAGGGGCTTAGGCAGAACCGAGCGAGGCCAGCTCTAGAGCCGGGAGGGGGAGGACAATCCCTCCCAGACCATGTGGCCTCTCCAGAGGGGGTGGACTATGGGTGTCAACCATGATGGCCCCACCTCAGACTCTTGGGGGTTGGAAGAACTGCAGCACATGAGGTGCAGCAGCTAAACATCAATTAAACGAGCGGCCACACTGCGGGGCAAAACCTTCTGCAAAATACACTTGTGCAGCTCTTAGCAGAGGGTCTGCAATGGGGCTTGCAGCAGGGGCGCCAGCAACCCACCCAGGGGGCAGACGCCCAAGTAGGAACAGGACTGTCAGTCCTCACACCCTCTCCTCGTCCTTCGCCTGCTCTGCTTCACAGTGCAGGGGACAGATGTGACAGGCTGGCTTTCTCAGCTTCTCAGGTCAGTTGGCTCCTAGATGAGCTTGGCCAATAGGAGGAGGCAGGAGAGCAGGGGCAAGGGAGAGACCAGGNCTGGGCCTGTACCATGTGCTTGACCCTGATCAGTCGCTGCGGTGAGGGGCTTAGGCAGAACTGAGCGAGGCCAGCTCTACAGCCGGGAGGGGGAGGACAATCCCTCCCAGACCATGTGGCCTCTCCAGAGGGGGTGGACTATGGGTGTCAACCATGATGGCCCCACCTCAGACTCTTGGGGGTTGGAAGAACCGCAGCACATGAGGTGCAGCAGCTAAACATCAACTAAACGAGCGGCCACACTGCGGGGCAAAACCTTCTGCAAAATACACTTGTGCAGCTCTTAGCAGAGGGTCTGCAATGGGGCTTGCAGCAGGGGCGCCAGCAACCCACCCAGGGGGCAGATGCCCAAGTAGGAACAGGACTGTCAGTCCTCACACCCTCTCCTCGTCCTTCGCCTGCTCTGCTTCACAGTGCAGGGGACAGATGTGACAGGCTGGCTTTCTCAGCTTCTCAGGTCAGTTGGCTCCTAGATGAGCTTGGCCAATAGGAGGAGGCAGGAGAGCAGGGGCAAGGGAGAGACCAGGTGTTTGTCCTGTCTCTGTGCCTCAGGCAGCATCTCGGAGTCCACGGCTCCAAATCCCACCAGGCAGGCTTGGTGGGCTTCCAAGATCCTCCCAGCATCCCAGCCCCCGCAGGCCCTGGTGCCACTTCATGTCCCTTGTGTCCCTCCGGCCAAGGCATGGCAACAGCTCCCTGTAGTTGCCAGTCTCTGGGTCCCACCACCATCTCTCATTTAGCCTCTCAGTTCTTCATTCCCATCCGTGTCCTGCGTCACTAATTCCCAGCACTAAATTTCCTCTCGTTTAAATACTTAGGGGAGCTTCTATTTTCCCAGTGGCTCCTAACCCAAGCCTTCTCTTCCGCCAGCCGAGTGTGGCCTGGAGAAGCGAGACTCACATGTGGAACCAAGTGAAACTGAGACCTGCAGGGGTTAGGGGAGCTTCTATTTTCCCAGTGGCTCCTAACCCAAGCCTTCACTTCCGCCAGCTGAGTGTGGCCTGGAGAAGCGAGACTCACATGTGGAACCAAGTGAAACTGAGACCTGCAGGGGTGACCGACCCAGCCTCTACACCTCAGTAAGCAGCTCTTCCTTTGAAATTAAAACCTGCCTCCTTTATTCTTGCCTCCCATCTCTGGAGTCAGGGGCTGAGGGGATGGTGTCCTTGGGGATGAGCTATTGTGATTGTCAATAGCAGTAACGACAGGTGATGGGACGTTTAGGTTTGATTTACAGGGACTGTTGGAGTTGCATTAGTGTGGTAGGTTTAAAATAACATCCATGCATTAGCTGATATTCAGATTTAATGGAAAAATAATGACTGCATTAAATCAGGTTTTATTGTTATGGAGGGTTTAATTTGGCAGGACCACTTTCCTTCTGTGAACTAGAAAGGGCTCAGTTGAGGAAGGTGGGGCCTTCATGCTGCTTTGTGACCTACATCCATTCTGCACGCACCAGAAAAGACAGCACCTTTTAAACAGGTTAACCGTTTTCTTTCCTTTTTTCCCCCTTCGAAGGTGGTTTTCACTTCTTAAAACCTCACAGATTAATTTAAAAGTAATAAAAATTGAACAGAAGTCATTGTTCGTCCTTGCTTTATGAAATGGAGTTTCTATTGCGGGTTTTTTAAAAAGAGGAAATGCATCATTAAACCCACTGCATTATTTATCAGAGAAGCTAATGCAATCGTCACTGCAGTCACTGAGCACACACAGCCCAGCACGTGTTTGAAACGCTGCCTGTGAAACCCCAGTCAATCACCTTGGGACCAGTGCTTTTTATATTTCATCTCATAAAACCAAAATCATCGTAGCGTTGTGTAAAGGCCTCAAAGTTCTTGACTTTTACCAAGGTTCCCACAGTCACAGTTATGGGATGACCACGAAATGTGGTCAGAATGAGCAAACAGAGGCAGGATCAACAGCAGATTCTAATGGGACCTCGAGATTTTCAGATTTCCTCGCATCTTGCTCGTCTCTTGTTGCAACGCTACCTGTTAATTTATGAATCTTTCCACGTGCCTCAGTCAGTTGTTATCACGGGGATAAAAGCTGTAACTATAGAGAGAGAAGAAACCACAGCCAATACACACAGCAGTCTGTCATGTTACAAGGGAGGCCGTGGAGGCCGAGGATGTAAGTGACCAGCCCAGAGCAGGGCGAGACCCGGATCCTTCCCACTTACCCCAGCACTGACCTCATGGCAGCTGAGCGCACCTCAGGTCCTGGGCTTGGAAGTTCTGAAGCTTTGGGAGTCCCAGGGCTAAAGAAAGACTAAAGAGGCCATCTGTCCCAGGGCTGGGCCTGCTCCTTGGCCAGCAGCACTTCATCCCCTCGGTCCTGCACACTGACACTCCACTGCGTCCACAGCCCCTCCTGATCCATGTCCCCGCATCTGCAGTTTCCTCGCTCCTTCACTCACCATCTCTTTTCCCCAACATCTCCTCACATGGAGGTGGACTTCTATGGGCGTGAGCACAAGCCTGCATAAGCTGCTGTCTGGGGAGGCTCCTGAGGCAGGAGCTGGAGGATTCTCCAGGGCCCCACTGAAGCTGTCTGGTGGCCAGTGCTGTGGAGTGAGCTGGAGTCTCGGTGTTCTACGCCCAGCATTAGTGGTGGCTTTATAGAGGTGACAGAGACAAGGTCAAGCCATTGACATTTCTGTATCCCGTCTGACATGAACAGGTAATTAGGCTAAAAGGCACCCAATCCTAGATGGCCTTGCAGCCTTTGTTTAGTTCCTTTTTAACTCTTTGCTTACTCCTCTGGGGAATCCCTGGCTTTTGGGATTGTACATCGACAGCTTCCTCCACCCTGGAAACTGTCACATCGTGACTGAGAGAGTCGCCTCCATATTCCACCACCCACTCCGTGACCCCGGTTGGTCAGTTCTGGGATGGACACCTGACCCAAGCTGGGCCAAAGAGGAGCCTCCTGGGTCATTTGGGCTTGGGACTCGTTTCAGGTCAGCCTCTCCAGGTGATGAATGAACTGTAGGTATAACACTTGGGAGCTATTGTCGACCATGTCTAGAAAGTCGACAAAAGGAAGAAGAACGGAGCTGATATGTGGGGGTAGATAGAGCCGAGAGATGGTCACGCGTGCCTGGTTCCCTTTGCTCCTGACGCCGGCTCCATACGCCGTCCTCTAGGGCAGCTGGGGACGTGGCGCCCCCTGGTCTCTGTGTGCCAGGACATTTCCCTGTATGCTCTGGACCTGACTGAGCGTCTGTCACTGCAGCCTCACAGAGCCTCTCGATCGACGGATCTCCACTCACTCATGGGCGTACGAGTACGTCAGAAATGGTTTTCAAGTGCCCACTAAGTGCCGCGTCTTTCTGGGCTTTCCATCTCCTGCCATCTCCTGCCTTGCTCACGTTACCCACCCATCCTTTCATAGTTTCCTCTTTGCTGTTTAGTTTTGTCTATGTCAGATAAACGGAGGAAGCCCTCGAGTTTTTTTTTTTTTCCTTTTTGTCTTTTTTCGTGTCCAGCAACGGGATCGCAACCCTCAGTGCTGCACCCGCACCTCGCTCAGCCAGTGAGCGGCCGGTCTGTATGTGGGATCCGAACCCTCGGCGGGAGCGCCACCATGCTCCCAAGCGGTGCACTGTAGCAGTGCGCCACCGGGCCGGCCCGCCCTCGAGTTTTAATGGCTATTTTGGTTTAGATGAATTTGAAGCAATTGGTGAGGAGAAGCCTGGGATGTGAGTTTATGATGGGCCTTGCAAATAAGGAGGGAGACGTCCGTAAAGGGACATGACTCGGATGCCTGACACCTACGAAATGCTGCTTGCTCTTTGTCAGATCAGTTTGCCTTTGATGGCAGTCCTTATCCAGTGTCCTTATCCAGTGATCTCAAGGTGTATGTATGATGAATACGAGCTTACGTGGCTCATCACCCCCTCGGGTACAAGAGATTTAGAGTGGGGCACAACCAGGGCCAGCAGGGGTGGAAACATGCTTCGTAGAAGTTCTGGGGAGAGTGAGGTAAGTAAATGAAACTGCCCACGGGCACAGGCCAGAGCTCCAGAAATGAATGAACTATCAGACTTTTGGTTCCAGGGCGGTGGTAATATCACTGTCAGCTCAAATACAAGGGAGAATTGAGGTTATTACCCATTTTCACTGCATATATTTCTTACACTATTATACTTTAAAATGCTTTATTCTTGAATTTCTCAAATTCCCCATTTCCAGCTAGATGTCCCCTGCAATGCCTGCCTCCAGTCCGTCTCTCCCACATCGTCCGCAGTTGTCTTTCCACCGCCCCTAACTCCTGGCTTTCCCTCCCGTGCTGTCCCAGAGCCTTGCGTAAGGGACCAGAAGAGCATCCGTCCCCGCTGGGACGTCAGAGAAGACAGAGGACGCTGCCGTCTTCCTGTGTTCTTCCCGTTTCCCTCCTTCTCTCATTTCCGACTCGGATTCTCGTAACTTTTCCAGGTGCTGCCTGTCCCCTGCGTCCTTTCCCGTCTCTCCTCTTGTCACACTTCAGCAGTCTCTGGAGACGGGACGTTCAGCTTGATCAGAAAGGCTGGCTCCGACGGGACTGTCCCCAGACCCACGCGCTGTAAGTAAATCTGAAGTAAAATGGACACAACTTTACAACTTTCCAGTTCAGATGTGTCAAATGAAGCTTTTTTCCTTTTTTGGTTCATGAAAGTGTTATTTCTGGCTTTGAGCTTCCACTTTTGTTGATACAGAAAATGGGATCTAGTTACTTCCAAGTAAACTCAACTTTCATAATTTCTCTATCACTTCAGGTTAAAAATTTAGCCACATTTGGGATTTCTTTTTCCTCATTGACCCTCAGGTGGATGCTAAGTTTTAGGAAGGGGCTCAAATGTCATTTGGCCACCACTTCTTGGTCCCTGCCTGGTAAGGCTCTCTGCCGCTGTCCCTGGACCGGTGCCTGGTGTTTGGGCTTGGTCACCTCTGTCCAGCAGAAGCCCCAGCTTTTAAACTTAACCCTTAAGAATTGGACACCTTTGTTCTCTGTTTTGTTTCTGACCTTCTAACCCTCCTTCCCCCGTCCCTGGAAGAAATGACAGGTTAATATGTGCAGCCCAAGAGAGGGTTGATAAAGGCAGAAGAAAAAGGACGTCCTAGTTAATATCTCAAAGTATCATCTCTCCAAATAAGCCGAATTCTTCCATTGCCTATATTTTGAATGTAAGGTGAAAAATTAAGAACTTGCTAGAGTTGTTTTGTTTTAGCCAAAGCTTTAAGAGGTAAACTATAGAATTCCCCATTTTCTGTCAAGGACCAGCAGAATGGGGGTGGGGGATGAGGGGGCCAGCAGGATAAGCCGAAGTCAGCCAGCGTGTGTGGATGACAGTGGCTGTGCTGAGACATCCAGGGTTTCCTTGGTTGTAAGTGGCAGCAGGATCAGTCTGCCTTCACAAGTGAAATGCTCAACCCAGAGGACAAAATGAACAACATGGAGGGTTGCCAGACTCGATGACAGCTTATTTCAAACAGAAGTCCTAAAACTACTCACACTAGGGAGAAACATGTCAGATTTACCTTCATTCTATGACACTGTTAAGTAGAACTACATGAGATTATTCTCACCAATCAGGAAAGGAGAGAAAACACATCTCCAGTGCTAACGTTTGTATTTACCTGTATGCTTGTACCTCTCCACCCCTCGTCAGTAACACTGGTGGGATTCAACTTCTGTTCTTACTCAGTGATCCATTGGAACTTGGTTTTTGCTCCTAGAAAAGTTTGCTGGACATGTCTTCTTTTGAATCTCAGCATTTTTTAATTCAACAGCTTATAGTCTTCCTTTGGCTGAAATATCTGTCTTGCACAGCTGTCATTTCTTTTTTAGTTTTGTAGTCCACATAATCAGAACAAACTCACATCGCTTAAGCACTAAGAGAGAGGGAGTACATTATGTTTAAGGATAAAAAGATGGTCACTACTAAATGATTGTGGTGTGGGGTGAGGGCAGACAGGAGGGGTCACAGTCAAATCAGAGGAAGTGAGGTGAGTGCCAAAAGGTCTACCTGTATTAAATGATCTGGGGGTGAGATTGGAAGACTGGAGATGAAGCCCTCTCTGAGCCATTTTTTTTTCATAAGCTATACTTGGTAGTGAATTGCTTTTGAGAGCTGCGTTAACATGTCTGGTCACCAAGGCAGCAAAGGCATACTTATTTACTGTGCTACCATCTCAGTATCCAACTTACTAGGTTGTCTAATTACATAAGAATGCTGCATGCTCCAAAGTCATTCTGCTAAACACCAGCTCTGCAAGAGAGCTGCGTTAACATGTCTGGTCACCAAGGCAGCAAAGGCATACTTATTTACTGTGCTACCATCTCAGTATCCAACTTACTAGGTAGTCTAATTACATAAGAATGCTGCATGCTCCAAAGTCATTCTGCTAAACACCAGCTCTGCAAGATGTTAAAGAGCAAGTGATGGTGAAGTTCCCATCTATAGGCAACAGAAGCTGACCCTCGATGACTTAGGAAAAGGAGGGTATGCCAATTCAAAGTCTCAATGGGAAATCCAGAGAACAGGTTGAGAAAACGGGTGGGAGCCAAAATAGAGGCAGGCGGCCAGAATCACAGCCAAAATCATGCTCTGGGGACAGCCGGGTGGGGACACCACAGTCACCACCTACAGACACTTAACACTTCGTTTGTGCCACCAATGCGGGTGGGAGCCAAAATAGAGGCAGGCGGCCAGAATCACAGCCAAAATCATGCTCTGGGGACAACCGGGTGGGGACACCACAGTCACCACCTACAGACACTTAACACTTCGTTTGTGCCACCAATGGCTCTGAATTCTGAGGCTTGCACCTCCATCACAGCCATCTGGATGAATCTCTATTGTTCCTGCTTCTGTGCTGCTTTCTCCAAGTCCCAGGAGGGAGCGTCCATCTGGCCCTGTCTAGAGCATGTGATTCCCTAGTTCCCATGACGTGAGGCGGGATGATTCTCTGTCTTTTCACCTTCTGTGGTGACAGTTGGGTCTTGCCTCCCAGTAAGACTCATGCAGCTGGGAATTCCCCAAACATAGGAAGGTGCTTCAGATGCCTGGCAACCAAAAAACGATAGATGACAACAGGATGCTGCGCAGGAAAAGGCTCCACGGTCAATTAGTTTTGGGAAACGCCAGGTTTAACAGGTTTCTTTACAATGAGGCTTTGCATGTGATTGCATGTGTGGGGAAACTCCAGGAGGACGACAGGATCCCCTCTTCTCCATTATCCTGCACGAGTGCTTCCTGGAGCACAGTTAGTGAGTCACTACTTCAAAGCAAGAAGACTTCTTCTTACACGTAATCTCAGCAAACCATCTCTTCACAGACACATGCCACGTTACTAGGTATGAGGACTAGAGCTGAAGTTTTGAAAACTTTAAGGCTGTACTGTGGCCTCACGGTTGGTTTATATGTCACCACAAAGGTAACATGACTATTCTGTGTTAGCAGTCCCCACCCAGGGCCTCCCCTCCTTGGGTTTGCAGGCTTGGGTTTGGTCTTCCAGATCTGTCACTGCCATGCACTTTCCTGACTGAAGCATCTCCATTTGTTTTTGGCACACTGTCCAACTTGCCTGAACAAGTTACTGCAGCTTTAGAAAATGTCTAAGAGAGTAACATGTGACCGAGAGACCCTACATGTAGCAAGTGGAAGCTGCCAAGATTCGAATTCTCTGATAACTCAAAACAAACGTCCTGCTTATTTTTGTAGTGCTACATTGTAAAAACACATAATTCAACAACCAAACAGCTGACCTTTAAGCAATGTTTGCCATAGAAAATTGCTCCTATCTATATTCATAGATAATGTCTAAACTTTAGGTCAGAGTCATATTTTATTTAAGAATTGGTAAGCTGAAGATTATATCTTCACGTGCAAATCCAAAGCCCAGCTCTCTAGTCAGTGGAGGTAAATACAAGTTTTGTGCTTGACTTAAAACAATTTACACTTAAACTGTGGATTTATTGATTTATTTAAGGACCTTTTGAGACATACTATATTACACACACTGTGCAAGGAGCTCGGGGTAGAGCAGTGAACAAGGAGCAAGAACATAAAAATATCCGTTCTTCAGAACACAGATCTAGTAGGGGAGACTGACGTGAAAGCATGCATCTCACAATCATTTGTGCAAACATGTTTGTGGTCGGACTCACAAGGGAAAAGGCCAGAGTGCTGTGAGGATATGATGGAACAGGTTCTCTGAGGAAGTGGCCTGTGAACTGAGCTCAGAAGAATGAGCAGTAATAATCACGATGGAGAAACAGACCGAGGGTGTGAGGCTAGGAGTAAGAGTTTTGGAGCAGAAGAGTCTTTTGCTGGTTCTGGAGGAAAAGTGGATCAAAACGGATGGAGAAGTGGGCAGCGCCTGACCAGGCAGGGCCTTGGAGACCATGGAAGGATTTTGGTCTTCATCCTAAGTGCACCAGGAAGGCGCGGCGGAGGTTTCTGCACCCATTATTGTCTCTCCAAATCACTCAACACACAGGGCTGAGTGATCTTTCTAAAGTGCAGATCTGATTACGCATAAATATCAAAGTGGATATTCTGTTAAGGCAGGTGGAAGAGACTATGGTAAGAGGTATACAGATACAAGAAATATAAAGGAATTTGAATTAACAGGACTTGATGCTTGATTGGGTGAGAGAAGTGTTCAGGAGAAAAAAAGCATATTGCCAAATGCAATATGGTGGGCCAAATGCTATAGAGACTGTCCAGTCACTTGTTCAGTCACTGGGTGTCAGCAAGGCACTTATGAAGAAGCATATGGCCTCAAGTCATGCGTAGTTTATTTGAAGAGACTAGATATAAATACTGAAAAATTAGCTCACAATCAAGGCAGTAAATAGGCACTGTGGTTTGTAGGTGTTCACAGCTCAGTTGTGGATAGAGGTGGCCAGGAAAGCTTCACGCAGTAGGTGACACAGCTGGACTTGGACAAAGAGAGGAGGAAGAGCAATTTTGGTGGAGAGGACCTGTGGAAGGAGGGGGGGAGGAAGTAAGCAGACATAGTGTGTCTAGGGAATACCAAATAGACCAGGCCACCACAATGGGGGATTTGTTGGGGGGGAAAAGTGGTGACGAGTTTGGAAGCGTAGGTTGGGGGTAGTGATGGGATTGCAGAATTTCTGCCAAATATTCATAAAAGCTGATTCCTTCCTGGGTCAACATGAGTGGGTTGTAAATCTCATGAAATAGGAAAAGCTCAAGTTCTAGGTCACTTCTGACCCTCCCTCCAATGGAATCTTGTAACAGGCAAAACTCCTGGGTTCTCTCCCCGACCCCCAACCAGATCAGAGAGTCCCATGGGATGCATGTTGATTGTTTCTCCCTAAGACATCTATCTGCCTGAGAGAAGCCCCTGAGAGGACGGGGACCTGTGAGTCCACTCTGGTGAGTTGGACGGCTCCAGATCAGTCTTGGAAGGGACGTGCGCTGTGAACTCATCCCGGGAGTGTAGCTGGTTCTTCTAGAGTCACAGGTGTGGCGCCTCCCTTCTCCTGTGCACAAAGCAGAGCGACCTTACCCCACAGTCACACTGACCCTATGAGGTACCCTTCTGAGTACCAATCAAGTCTCTCATGGCTGTTCCCAGACGATTAGCTCGGGGAAGTGTTGACCTCGGTCCTGGAGGTCGTGGAAAACTCGTGGGCAAGAAACTAGCAGTAAGAACTGCTGAAAATAGGGGAAATTTCAGCCTAAGTCCAAGATGGCATGGGGCAATAGAAATAGAGCAGGATTTGAAACAGGAGGACTTGGTTTCAAGTTTCAGTTCTGCGTCTTCTTGGGCAAGTCATACCTTTACCTGTGAATGGGATGCAGGAGGACCTCAGAGAGTGATGGAGAACTGCAATGAGGTTATGCGCATTGAAAGTTGCTGTGAATTATAAGCTCCCAAGTATTAGCAGTAAGTCAGTCTTCTCACTTTGAGACAGGAGTTTATCCCAGAGCCTGTGTAGAGGAATGAAGGGGAGCCCGTGACCCCTTTCTCTACCTTGCCTCCTGTATGCACACCCTGGACACTGACACCTGTAGCCGGCTGTGACCACCACTTCTGCCTTCCTGTTCTCTCTTTAGTCCCCTCAACAGTGACGCTGCTTCAGCGTACATCGACCGAGCTCTTCACCGTCACCCTCTCTCCTGTCACTGCAGCCACGTCCCTGCTGCCCCCTCGCTCTCTTGCCCCCCCCACTTGGCAAACCCCAAACTGTAGTTGAGCTTGTCTCTTCTCTGTCCCTGCATTTAAGCAACTAAGTGCTGGCAGGTAATCAGCCAACTGGCCAACATGGATTTCCTTTTATATTTATGGTAATATATAGCAGTAAATACTCAACCCTGCTTGACAATTTTACTGGAACTTAGTCATTTCTGTTTCACTAGAATAACTATTTTCTAAAGTAATGGGGTCACACCTCCTTGTCTCTCCTAGCATTTCTCTCACCTCTTCCCCAGCTTTACTAGCAGCAAATGACCTGACGTCACACTTTGCTGAGGACGTTGTATTTGGAAAAGGGCAGCTGGCTTGTCCTCCCACACCGACTGGGCCATGTCCTTGGCCCTGGCCTGTCTTCTCAACTTTCCCTCTGTTACAGCGGAAGATGTGTCCCTGCTCCAAGCCACGGCCACGCTCAACGCCACTTCTGTGGTGTCCCTGCTCTTTGTGGGGCTTTGCTCCATGAGTTGTTCCCTCTCTCTCACGTCATCAACCTCTCTCCCTCATTCCCAGGCCGTTTCTGTAGTACATGGACATGCTTTCGTAGCTCTCTTCTTATATCACACAAACAAACAAAGACGAAAGAAATAAAAGAGAAGAGAAAGGAAATCGTTTTGAACTCTCACAACCCTCTAGCTTCTACTCCCCTCTCACAGCAGCCTTCTTTTCAAAGAGGTTGTTGCTACGGCCTGAATGTTTGTGTCCCCTCAAAATGCATATGTTGAAGCCTGATCACCAATACGATGGTATTGGGTGTAGGGAGGTGAGGCCTTTGGGAGGTGATGAGGTCCTGAGGGTGGAGCCCTCACGGATGGGATTCATGTCCTTGTAAAAGGGACCCCAAAGAGCTTCCTGCTCCTTTCAGCATGTGAGGACAGAGGAACAAGCTGCCCTGTACTGGAAAGCAGCCCTCACCAGACCCCGAATCTGCTGGTGCCTTGATCTGAACTTCGCAGCCTCCAGAACTGTGGGAAACAAACTTCCGTTGTTTATAATCCACTGAGTTTATGGTGTCTTGTGACAGCAGCTGAGATGGGCTAAGACAGTTGTCTACACCCTCCATTTCAACTTTGTGTCGCTTCCCACCCAGCCTCCCTGTGAGGCAATAGGCGTCTTGTTCTACCCTCCTTTACCGAAACTGCTCTCGCCGGAGTCACCGGACGTTTCCACGTTACCACGTTTCACAGACACTCGAGTCCTCATCTGGACCTCTCGGCTGGACTTGACAGAGTCAACTTCTCCTCAACATGGAAGCATTTCCCTTTCTTGGATGTTGGGACGCCTCGCTCACCGGCTTGTCCCCTGCTCCTTGGGTTGCTATTTCAGTCCCTCTTTTAGTGCCTTCTTCCCTTTTTTGACCTATGTATGTTAGACTTGCTCAAGGTTTCTCTTGTCTGTAATATCACACCCTGGTGACCAATTCAGTTCCAGAGCTTTGATTAAATATCATCTATATGTTCACAATTCCCCTGCCTCTTTCTTCAGCCCTGACCTGCCCCTGAGATCCAGTCTTGTGTATTCACTTGCATCTCTCAAAGCTCCAGGTCTGTGTCAGAGGAATTTCATACTTG
>NW_007742732.1:0-688 GCF_000696425.1 Galeopterus variegatus
AGCTGCGGCACTTTGCCTTTCTCTTCGAATTCCTTTGTTTGCAGTTGATTAGGAAAGGAAAGAACAAGAAAACTTAGCTTCAATTCTTTATCGTAGGTGCATAACGTCTACGATAAATCATTATAAGAGGGTGTAATGAGAGATAAACAGAGATAGACTTTTGTAAAGGGTCCTTTTGGGGCACGATTTGATTTCCAGATAGTTTCAACCATGTGGTTAGCTTCACAATTCCTCTTCTAACCTCAAGGAATTGACGATTATCAGTTCCTAAGCTAATAGCTAACTGAAATTTTTGGTTGGTCTTAGTTACCTGAAAGATGGCTGTTTTCTGTATAAGATCCCTTTCAATATTAGACACTGAGTGACAAATTTTAGAAAGTAATGCATTCTGCAAATAAGTCAATCAGACTGAAGCCCTAAAGTATGTGTCCAAGCCAAACTCAGGCTTGTGATGTATTAGCAGACCAGTAAGGCAGAGGTGAATTTTGTGCTAGAGTATGATGGGTTTCCCAGAAAGAGTGAGGGCTGATAATGGGTCCCTATTTTTCTTAAACAGGCTTAGGGCATTTTATTTTCAAATTAGTATTTGGATACCACTGCTTTGCTTAGAGAATTTAGAGTTAGGTCTGCATTTTTGCTTGTTATAGGGTAACAAATGGGAGTATGCCCTTCTAAAAACTAATTCTGA
>NW_007742732.1:2719-3512 GCF_000696425.1 Galeopterus variegatus
TGTAGAACACAGAGGCCATTTTGTCTGTGTCAAGGGAATGGTTTGCTTTTGGCTGCAGATACATGAATATCAGAGTTCCGTAGAATACAGTCACAGCAGTCAGATGAGAGGCACACGTTGAGAAAGCCTTACACCTCCCTTCTGCAGACTGGATTCTCAAAACAGCAGCCACAATGCACAAGTAAGAAATAAGGATGGTGGTTAGTGAGCTGATCATGTTGAATCCAGCAAAGATGAAAATTGGGATCTCTTTGAGGCGGGTGTCTGAGCAGGCAAGGGCCATCAAAGAAACATCGTCACAATAGAAGTGATTGATTATGTTCGGGCCACAATAGATCAATTTAAAAGTAACTACTGTGTGGAGCAAAGCAGCAGAAAAGCTGTATAAGTAGGGGCCCAATACCAGTCACATACACGCTTTTTGGGACATAACCACCATGTAGAAAAGAGGATTGCAAATTGCCACATAGCGGTCATAAGCCATTACTGCAAGGAGGAACATCTCTGAAATCAGGAAGGTCAGGAAAAAACCCAGCTGTGTTGCACATGCATAGAAAGATATGGATCTGTGCTTGGTCTGGAGGGTCTGCAGGAACTTGGGGGCTACTGATGAGGAATAACAAAGGTCTACAAAGGCCAGGTTACTGAGGAAAAAATACATGGGTGTGTGAAGTCGAGAATCCAACCTGATTAAAGAAATCATCCCAATGTTTCCTACCAAAGTTAGAGCACATACTGCTAAAATGAGCAGAAAGAGAGTAATTTCAATCTCTCTATGTACTGAAAAGCCCAA
>NW_007742732.1:4614-5066 GCF_000696425.1 Galeopterus variegatus
AAGGCATTAAACATTTCTACTTGTGGATCAGGAAAATTTTGAATTTACATGTAACTAATTTCTTGTCAACTACTACTTTTCTACTAATAAACAATAATGCCCTTGTAAGTAAGGCTAGAATATCTATTTTTTAAAAGTGATAGTTCTCTAAATTGTGTAAACTATAGCATTCTACTTCACTTACTTACACCATTTATAATCAGAAATGCTTTCACAATATCTGGTTAATTTTCAGTGAAACAATAGTATAAATCCCTGCTTTTAAAATGTAGTAATCTCTTTGACAAGAGAAATAATAATTATTTTCAGCAAGCAACCCTCCTATCGTAGGTGGTTTTGGAATTTATTGTTGAAGCAATGACATTTATTTCCACAATTGTGAATATATCAGTATGACCTCTTGGTCTGTGCTTAGGGGTCCAAGCTATCATGCTGTCTGCAACTTGGGTAGT
>NW_007742732.1:5185-6002 GCF_000696425.1 Galeopterus variegatus
GTCACTTCAAGGGAAGAGTGGGAAACAAATGTGGGAAGTTAGTCCCATCAGAAGGCTGCAACATGAAATTTTGCAGGTTCGGGCTTTCTTTATCTCAGGATTGGTTTTGTATCTCTTTCATCCAATTCTGTAATTCTCTCATTTATCTTTGGAATATGGGTATTATCTGGCTCCCACAAGCTGGATACTATCTTGTCACTGGACAGCTATGACTCCAAAAGAAGAATGGTTAGTTCTCCAAGTTCCTGATTAGCTCTTATTATCTTGCTCTTCCTGGGCACTAAGTTCTGCAGTGTTTTCCCATGAGCTGTGTTGTGAGCCAAGGTTACAAAAATACTTCTTTATGGATAACATTCTGCTTAAAGCTGTGTTCCACAAAATGGCTCTTCTGAGGCTAGTTGTCTATGAATATTGGCTCTGGTGGGCTCTATTCTGAATTCTCTATCAGACATTTCATAAATCTGCTGCTGCTCTGGTTCTGTTGATGGTTCTTTGTTTCCTTTGATGGTGTCATATTTCTCTGTTTTTTTTTTTTTTTTTCTTGATCTTTGTGGCTTTATGTTGATGCCTGGGCATTTGAGATGACTGCTACCTCTTTTGGGTTGCTTTGTCTGTGATGCGTGAGTGTGTGTGTGTATTCAGTTCTGTGTTGGATTATTAGCTACCACCACTACTTACACTCTGATTAGGAACTAATTTGTTGTCCTTTAGTTAATTCCAAAATTGGGGAAATTCTTTTGGGGACCAGTACTTGAACCCTGTGTTTGAGCTAAATTGCTGCTTTGCTGCTGATTCTCTTGGGAAGGCTTTTTTGTGT
>NW_007742732.1:7488-8488 GCF_000696425.1 Galeopterus variegatus
ATTTAGGTAATATATGACAATTTATTGCATGTAATTACTATTTTTCACCAGAAATATATCATGATTTTACATACTATTGAATATTATTCCCAAATCATGTTTTCAAATATATGGATATCTATCACTCCTTATTTCTAATATTTTGCAATTTTTCAAATCAGTAAAATAATGATGCTAGGATAAGTTATCTCTTTCATAATTTGTTTAGAATGATCCAATGGTTTCAGAATAAAATACTGAACAGTAGCGATGTTGAATAAGAAGATATGTCTATGTTAAAACTTATTACTTATTACTAAATTATTTTTTGGATAATACTCCTTAAAATGTTGTTTGCTTTTGCATATTGTCTTCAATTTATCTCCTTTTATTTCTTTTAAAATTAATTCAATAAACCTTAACCTTACCCCACCACAGCTCTACTGATATTCCACTTACCAAGGACATAAATGACCTGTATGTTGCATAAAACAAAGGCCAATTCTCCATTGCATGTTATTTAACTTTAACCTATCAGCAATCTTTTCCAGAGTTAACCATTCCCTGAATATCTTTCCTCATTTGGGATTCTCAAACCCTTGTGATTTTCCTCCTACTTCTCTGGACATCCCTTTTCAGTTTTGCTGCTGGTTCTTTTTCATTGCCTTCCTCTGTAAATATTGGAGAGCCACAGACTCAGTCTGTTCTTGGTCATTTTGTCTTTTCTATAGCTACACATCTTCCTTCTTTTGTTCATTTTATTCGGTCTTCACATATAAATATTTCCCAATGTGTTTTCTCACCTCAGCACACTCCTCTGAACTCTAAATTCCCATGTTGAACATATTACTTGACATCTTTACTTGGATGTATACATAACATCTCAAATTTAGGGTCCAAAGTGAATTCTTGATACCCCAGCTCAAACCTTCTTCTTTCTAACTCTTCCTGTGTCATTGTGCAAAAACTTCATGGTTGCTTCAGGCAAAGTCCTTAGAGTGAAGCTAGACTCTCCTCACTT
>NW_007742732.1:9885-11254 GCF_000696425.1 Galeopterus variegatus
TTTTTTTTTTTTCTCAGATATTGCTGTGCCTTCATTTCCTGACACTTCCGTGGGAGTGAAGTGTGAGAACACTTGAGCCAGATGATCTGGGTCCAAGTCCAGCTCTTCCATTATATTCTATAAGGTCTTGGTCACATGACATCGCTGTGTCTTGTTTTCATCATCTTTAAAACAGAAACAGTAATAGTAACTGCCTCAAGTGCTGTTTTGAGGATTAAGTGAATTTAATATACGTGAAGTTCTAAAATCATGCCATAAAAGCATTGCTTAGAACTACTACTATACTTCTTTCCTCATTTACTTTTTTCTATGTCCTATATTACTACATATGATTTTTAATTAGTTTGTTTGTTATCTTTATAATTTTAGATATATTCCTCCATAAAATATGCTATGTTTCTTTATTATTTATAAATTGTTAAATTTCCCACAGTAAACGTTTTTAAGTGCTTACATTTTTATTACAACAGTTCTCTGCTCTTTTTTTCTTACTACAGCCAATAGTATTTTTGTGATTGATAGTCATGCATGATTATTGCATCACACTCATGCGTGCATGTGTGTATATATATTTTTGTAACTGCCCATGTACATAAAATTTTATTAATTTTAATAATTTTATTGGCTTTTCTATCATATAATCCAGTAATAATGGGAAATCTCTTTTCTTTTTGCTAACACTTAAATCCTTTTACCTTTATTGCATTTTTTTCCTATTCTCTATTTCTCCTTCTCCCTACCACCTTCATAAGGATCCCTAAACTAGAGGCTAGAAAAAAATAATAATTGTAATAACAGCAATCCCTCTTACCTAATTTTGCCTGAGACATTTCTACTTATTTTTCTATTGTATATGATAGTGACTACTGGTTTGCAACAGATCACTTTCATTATTATGTTAATGTTTTTCTTATTACTGCTTTTCTAGGAACTTTCTGTATATTGATTTTTATCAAATACTTAAAAAAATCATTGGGAGAACAATGTGGGTTTTTTTTTTNCTTTTTATCAACTGCACTCTTCTATGTGGTTTTATCCACCATCCTGTGTAAGACAAATATTCCAACTATGTTTTCCTTACTATCTTTTTCTCCTACAGTTGATTTTTAACCCAGTAACCATAATAGTCATTTTATACAGTAAGTTAGGTGATTTCGCTCCTCAACACAGAATCCTGCAATGGTTTCCTTATTTCAACTGGAGTAAAATCCAAAATCTTTACAAAGGCCGGTAAAGTCTGACATGACCTGGCACCTGTTAACTTTCTGACTCTCAGTCCCTTAATATCTTTCTTAAATCCCATTGTGGCCTCAAAAGCTCCAGAAACACTCTGGCCTTGTTTTATTTCTCTGGAGTGTTTTTTTTTTTT
>NW_007742732.1:12987-13889 GCF_000696425.1 Galeopterus variegatus
TTTATACTGATAAGAGTTATTGACAATAGAATCACATTTCGCTGTGTGAAACACTGCTAGTGTATATGCAGTGTGTTTAGACACCATTCTAAGAGCCTTTTATATTTATAATAATACATGATTACAGGTTTTAATTTTTATAATAGATAATTTGTTTTTTTGTTCTATATTTATACATAAAAAAGCATGGCTCCATAGAGGAAAGAATAGGCACACAATGTCACACAAGTTGTGTAAGTTAGAAACAGTGACAACAATGCCCCCCCCAAATACAAATATCAATCTCCTAACCATTTGTTATGAAGATTTCTACTTATTCATTTTTCCTTTATTTCTAATTCCAAACTCGATTAACCCAAGGCCTTTTATTTTCTTTTTAATCTTTGTTACTCAATCCCTAATGTATCTAGTTTTAATCTTTCTTGTTTAATTTCAAAGTGGTATATGGCTATACATGAATAATCCTCTGCATATGCCTCCATTTAAATACACCACACACACACACACACACACACACACACACACAAAACCAGGACAATCATTTTCATATCTTAAACTGGAAATTTCATATTTTCCTTCAAGCAAGTTTATTTTAGTAGTTTTTTACTAGAGTGACTTATTTTGATGTAAATCTTTGCTTTGTGATGAGATTTTTTTGTGGCCTGTTGTATTTCTAGAATGTATCTCGAATGATAAAACCATAGTAATAAGCATTTATCTTAGTTCAATTTATAATGTATACTCCAAAAAGTATTCAGAAAGCAATAATCTGCCCAGTTTTTGCAGCTCACAGACTATCACCCCCATTCGAACTGTGTGGAGACCTGGCATATATCATCCTATATTGTTAGCATGTATACCTCCACATTTTATTTTTATATCCTATCTCCATGTAAGTAAAG
>NW_007742732.1:14046-15302 GCF_000696425.1 Galeopterus variegatus
TTGATGATGAAACTGTCTCTCTGGGTCTTATTATAAACCTTCATTGCAAACACAATTCCCTACTGTAATTGCTATAAAAAGTGGGCTTACGTGCTAATCAGTTTCCAGGGGCCTTATTAAAATGACTGGTTTCTCGGCTTTTTCATGGGGACATATTCACTGAAACTAATCTCAACAAACACAAAGTTTCAACTTTTCCATTAAGATTAATGAATGTGAAGTTTAGCCTGAGTATATTGAGATAATTATCTGATTCCTCGGGGACAGTTATTTCCTCTGCCTTGAAGCATCTTCCTTAAGGAGACAAGATAGTTTAGTGGGAGGAGAAGAGGATTTGGAGCCAGACCTAGGTTTACATCCAAGCTCTTCCACTATTTACCCATGCACTCTTGGGAAGGTCACAAACTCTGAGCCCCAATTAAGAAATGAAAATATTATGTACAACGCAGGGCTATCTTGAGTAGTAAACTTATAATGGATATTAGATTACTTTGCAAACTGCAAATTAATGATGATATAAGGATTGCAAATAGAATGATAGCACTAACAATAATAATGACCTAGTCTAACATTTATTGGTTGATTATTAGGTCCCAGGCAAGGTGTTAAAAATGTCTATATTGGTTATATCACTAATCCTTACAAGAACACGATGGTATAGGTAAAATGATCCCACATTTCAGATAAGAATACAGAGGCTCAGGTAATTTAAATAATTTTCCTCCAGCCACAGCTGATAAACGTGTTAGCTAGAATCCATATTCAAAGTATAACTGTAAAAAAGATACTCTACTACTATGTGCTTTCTCTNAAAAAAAAAAAAAACATCCCATAGTATCCTTTAATGCATTTTAATAGGTCCTTCTAGTCATAGTAGATGTCAAACATCTTAAATGTGATCAATGTTGTATTTTATTTTAATTATGGTTTTTATAGTTTTGATGAAAAATGTAATTTGTTACACTTGAAATATTTTAATCAGTGATTATATTCCCATATTAATTAATACAGACTAATATGCGGTATTTCACCACAAAATTTAGAAGTTCCAAAATTCCCGTTTCTTGCCGTACTACATAATATGAAAGCAGTTAGTGTAGCAATTCTATTTCTAGTCAGATTTTAAAAATTCAGAGTATCTGGTAAAATTAAGAAAAATGCCATTTCTTGTAACTGCCATTCTTCATCTTTTTATGTTAATTAAATAACTGGTGATAATTAAGTCAAGAGAAACTGAAGTCAGCATTTACTTAAGT
>NW_007742732.1:16887-17988 GCF_000696425.1 Galeopterus variegatus
AGATGATAGATATGTTTTGACATCTAATGCCTTCTCGTCCCTCAAGTACAAGCTCAAAAGTTAACTTCTTAGAAGAACTTTCTCCATATTCTCTCAATCTTCTCCTTACCTGATCACCAATAGAAAGAAAAGTTAATCATTTCTCAGTGTACACTCTGTGCCTTCTTGTGTTACTGTTGCATTTTTCATACTATAGTATAATTCTCTCCATAGCTGTCTCATAAGCTCACATTAGATTATGGGCTATCTGAGAGATATATATGACAAAGATTCTTTGCCAGTCTTTAGTCTGGATCCTCAGGCTTCTCCTGGGCCTATGGGTATTTTTGCTTGTAAAACCCAGTTTTAGCAAAGAACCCTGCTAAGTCAGTTTAGTAAGAACCCCCCACACTTGATATCTGATCAACCTCAATGTTTGATCAGGGTTTTCATCCTCATCCATCCCCCCAGTGATGTCTGGTCACCTTGGCCTGTCTTCAGCAAGAATCCTGTTAGGTTTGTTTAGCCAGATACCCCCTTATCTCTTATGTTTCCTCTTAGTCATTTTCCATCCACTGACCCCCACACTGCTCCTTGGCTATAAATTCCCACTTGTCCATGCTGTACTCAGATTTGAACCCTAAAGCTCTGCTTCACTGCAAGACTCCATTGCAGTGGTCCCTATACCTATTGCAATGGCTCTGAATAAAGTCTTCCCGATTGTGCTTTAACAAGTATCACTGAACAAATGTTTTTGTTAATATATACACAAACACTTATACATTTATTATTAAATTATTTGATACATCTCAACCAAAGCAACCCTTATTATCCCTCAAACAAGATTCCCACTCCTCTAACTATGAATCCCAAAACACAATCCAGGGAATAGTAAACTAAATACATAAATCTCTAAATTGTAGTCTTTTATTTTTTAGGTTTGTATGTACAAGCTGTAATGTGTAGATTTTTTTTTCATTTTGAATTTTATTCTTTTTCTATTAGTTTTTCCACATATCTGTCTCTTTTAAATTCATCATATAATATTCCAATATGTTAAATCCTTATTTTGTTGAAGGACCTGTTGAAAATGCTTCCTCTGGTTATATCAAGTGTGTACAC
>NW_007742732.1:18225-18769 GCF_000696425.1 Galeopterus variegatus
CCCCACACTGCTCCTTGGCTATAAATTCCCACTTGCTCATGCTGTATTCAGATTTGAGCCCTAAATCTCTGCTTCACTGCAAGACTCCATTGCAGTGGTCCCTATACCTATTGCAATGGTCTTGAATAAAGTCTTCCCAATTGTGCTTTAACAAGCATCACTGAACAAATGTTTTTGTTAATATATACACACACTTATACATTTATTATTCAATTATTTGATGTATCTTAACCAAAGCAACTCTTATTATCCCTCAAAAAAGATTCCCACTCCTCTAACTATGAATCCCAAAACACAGTCCCGGGAATAGTAAACTAAATACATAAATCTCTAAATTGTAGTCTTTTATTTTTAGGTTTGTATGTACAAGTAGTAATGTGTAAATTTTTATTTTTCATTTTGAATTTTATTCTTTTTCTATTAATTTTCCCACATATCTGTCTCTTTTAAATTCATTGTATGATATTCCAATATGTTAAGTCCTTATTTTGTTGAAGGACCTGTTGAAAATGCTTCCTCTGGTTATATCAAGTGTGTACACAAA
>NW_007742732.1:19512-20815 GCF_000696425.1 Galeopterus variegatus
AAATTTCAATATTCTTATTTATTGATATCCTCTGATTTTACTGATATCCTTTGATTTTACTTGTTAAATGTTTTTATTTTTATTTTTTTATAAAATCTGACTTATTTTTCCTTTGTGAATATTTGTCAGCCTCTATGATGATACTTTCAATAGAAATGTACTGATATTTCAAACCCCAAACTAATCCAACTATTTAAATTTTTTAAACTTTTTATGTTTTTACTAAACTAATCATTGTAGAATTAACCTTTAAAAACTTTTTTTATTTTGGAGATTCTTGAATAAGTACAAAATTAGAATTGATAGTATAATCCCTGTGTAACTATTGCCCAAGTTAAATGTCTCAATCCATGGCCAGATGGGTCCCACGTGTGCCTCTCACCTCATCTATTAACCCTCCCATGTTATTTTGAACTAAACCTCAGACTTCACACCATTTCATATATTGATGTTCCCCAGGCAAAGACAACCAGGAACAAAGGTATATTTAAGTTGTGTTACTGTTGCTTGTTTCAAAGAGAAAAACTGCGCACCTTGGAAAATAGGAGCATTTCAATAAGTGGGCTTGGGGGGTGGTCTTGTTATAGGATTAGAGCTGTATAAGATTATTTAGAGGAGAGTTCTAGAAAGTATCATTTCTCTCTGGATTGGGTGTTGTTAGAATTGTTGAGGCAGCAATTCTACTACTGGGTTTGTTAATTATTCTAATTTAGAACATGGGCAAAATGGGATAGGGCTAAACTTGTAATTGGTAAAGAAACAGGAGTCCCTCACATTAGCCAGGTGAGAAGGAGGTTTGGTCATTTTTGTAGTTTGGACAGTCAACTTGATTTCATCTGTTCTCCAACATTATTACTGAGTGATCTTGTTTTTGTCTTTTTTCAACGTTTTTACCAGGTAAACTTTTCTCATGTTGTTGTTTTGTTAAATTATTGATATTCTGTAATAGAACACCATGGGTTAGCTTTTAGTGCCAGATCATATCCCAGCTGACAGTTGTCAGTGAATGCTTTATTCTTCTTCACATCTATGCATATGTCACTTCAAATACATGATTTTGATCATGTGAATAAAATATAAAGAATTAATTTTTTAAACAGTAAAGATCAATGCACTTTGTAGAGCATCTCCTCATTTCTGACCATGGCAATCCTGTCCATCTTTAAGTTAACTCCTTCATTTTCTCAAAGGCCTTGGAATGCACATACTATCACCTACATAAGTTCACAAAACATTTAATTATAAAAAGAAGATTAAAAAAGAAAGAAAGAAAGAAAGAAAGAAAGAAAGAAAGAAAGAAAGA
>NW_007742733.1:0-9466 GCF_000696425.1 Galeopterus variegatus
CGCCCAGCCCGGCTCCTGCGCTCCCCCTGGGAGCCCCCACGAGCCCCAGGAATGGGCCCCACGCGCGGGGCACTCGGAGATCCGTCAGCGCGAGAGTAGTAAGTCACCCTTCTCTGACGCTATCGCAGGGCACACTGGGCTCCTGGCCAGGGCGCCCCAAAGTTGATGCCGAACTCACAGGTCCGCTGCCTGCCTCCAAAGTCAAATGTTGGTGAAAATGGAAGTCACCTTTCGTTTAGGAATACTGGTGACCCGAGGAGAGATGTTAGGCTAACCCATCTCTCCGGTAAACCTGAAGGGGACGGCAGGCTAAAGGCATCTCCCCAGAAAACCTGAAGGAGAAGGGCCAGGCTAAACCCGTCTCAGAAATTCAGGTTCACTGAGGGGTTTCTAAAGAGGGGAGTGAGGGAAGGGAACGTGGGGAACGAAAAGCAGGAGGGAAGGGTATGAGAGCAGCGAGGGCTTCGTGCAAGTCTCGGGTGCAAGGCCTCGCCGACATTCGTGAATGCTTGCGGCCTTATTTCAGGGTCTGCTTAGTAGTGCAAGTGCGTAGCTTCAGGCTGGCTGGAAAACAACTTTATATTCCCGTAAATGATGTCATCTTGCCCCATAACCAAGCTTCGAAATGTGAAATAACCATGGGAAAAGAGGGAACTCAGAGAAATGCATGTCAAGAAAAAAACTGTCCTTTTAAGATTTGCCTACAGCCCATTCGGTTTTAGGTCCCAATACGGTTTCAGTCCTGCTCTCTGCAGCGGTAACACAGGTGGACGAGGCTGACGAGAGAACGTGAGACGCGACACGGTTTCACACTTAGTCTGTACCTGTCCGTGACCCCAAGAAAGCCCTACATATTGAACATCTTATCACTGGCAGTTGTAGTCCCACGTGGGAAATCTTCTAGGTTCGTTTTTGTTACCCACTTCTCAGCATTTTCTTTTCCTCGGCTTACCGAGTGAGCCTAGAGGTTTTATCCCTAATGTGTCTGGTATTAAATCTGTGATAATTACAGCTGGACATCAGTGTGTTTGGAAAAAAAAAAAATATGCTTTCTGTCATTTAATACCTAGTCAGTTTAAAGTATGAAACGTTGTCTCCAGATGTTACAGAAGAATGTACAGTTGGTGCATGTCGTATGTCCAGAATACTTTTTTTCTGAAAGATGACTGGTAAGGTAATCTTAACCCTTGACTTGATGTTGTCAGCACCACGCTGTGCCAAGTGAGCGAACCGGCCATCCCTATATAGGGATCCGAACCCGTGGCCTTGGTGTTGTCAGCACCACACTCTCCCAAGTGAGCCACAGGCCAGCCCTCAGAATACTTCTAAAGCATGAAATAGTAAGGATATTCCGTTGGAACTTGTGGATAACATCGACAGTCTTTCAGTTGGACGTCGGCATCCCACGTACAGCACTAAGCATATCATGAAGCTGTATTTATGTAGTCTAGTAGTTTCCCACCCCAGATGGGCTGTCCACTAAGTGGTGAGCAAGAAGTGGGTGTCAGTCCCAGGACAGCTCATTTGGTTGTAAGTTACTGGTGGTTGTCTGATGTACTCTAATGGATCTAGAACATTTTCCAGAAAGTAAGTGTCTGAGGATAATGTGAAGTAGAGCTGGAGGCAGCCTTGGGGGCTATCTGGCTCAGGCCCTCCACCAGTGTCCAGAACAGGGCTTGACTGGACCCACAGGAGCTCATGGCCCTAGGACCCCCTGCAGCTCTGACCCAGTGCAATTTCCCAGTAATAAACTGCACAACCCTGGCACTTTAGAGAGTTCTGCCTAAATTCCTCACTTGCTAAGTAAGTAGGATGTGTGAGGAGCTCAGAAGGCTTACTCTGATAATGATGGCCCCCCTTGATGCTTACTCTAGTGATGACAGCCCCCCTTGCTGCTTACTCTAGTAATGACAGCTACCCTGCATAGCATACTTACTCACTGGGGTCGCTAATAAGCTGCTCCTTTTGTCATTAAATATTTCAATGACAGAAGTCCAGACACTAAGGCAAATTCTTGTATTTCATCACCCCGTGACTTTGTGTGAATCCCCTTATGGCTGGAAATATTCTTAGAAGCTCAGCTCTGTGAAAAGAGGGCAATTTGGATGTGTGTGGAAAGATCATGTGGTCTGCGGAGTAGAAGTTAAGGGAAATGAAGTTCCACAGGTGTTCAAAGCAGGGAGAGGTCTTTTTTCTGTGGGACTTGGGGAGTGCATTGACACTGTGCCTGGTAGAAATGCTACCTGTTGAGTGAATGTTTGTTAAAGGTTAAGGTCAGAATGACTGCAGAGCAGGGAGCCCCTCTCAGAATAAGGAAGCAGAGATGGCAGGGAAAGAAACTGTTGGAGGAAAAAGGAGAATTAAAAAAATTTTTTGACCATTGACTTAAAAAAATCAACCTTGTTGAGTTTTAGTTGACACAGTCAAAAGCACTGATTTAAGTGAACGGAACAGTGTGTTCTGACGAATCTGTAAACCTGTGTAGGTAGCCTCACAGTCAAAATACAGAATCCTCCTCTCCCCAAAAGTCACCTTGTGTCTCTTGGCCCCAGGCAACCCCTAGTCTGCTTTCTGTCACTTTCTGTACTCTTATGTCACACAGCTAATCTAATTCAGCATAAACTGTGTGAGACACATCCCTGAGGTTGATCATTCTTTGTTCTTTTTGGTGACTGAGTAGCATTCCATTGTGTGTCTGTTCCACAGTGTATCAGTCCAGCGTTCATGGCCGTTTGGGTTGTTTCCACTCTTTATTATGAATCAAGCTGTTGTGAACATTTGTGCGTAGGTTTGTGTGAACAAATGTTTTCATTTCTCTTGGGTGGCATTGCCAAGTTGTGTGGTGAGTGCATGTTTAACTTAGAAAACATATGCAAACTAAAAT
Source organism: Galeopterus variegatus (assembly GCF_000696425.1). Lineage (NCBI taxonomy): Eukaryota > Metazoa > Chordata > Mammalia > Dermoptera > Cynocephalidae > Galeopterus > Galeopterus variegatus. The sequence goes on from NW_007742733.1 coordinate 2,885, forward strand.
CTTTAAAGAGCCCCATACTGTTCCAAAATGCTCTTAACCACTTATGTTTCCAGCAGCTGTATGTAAGGGTGCCTACTCTTCCACTTCCTCATCCGTGCTAGTCTTGCTAGTTTCAGCCGTGCTGATGAGTGTGTGTGCCTCATGATGTCAATGTGTGCTTCCCGGTAGCTGTGCAATGTTGGGTGTTTTCTCATGTGGCCGTTCACGTGGCTTCCATTTCAAAGCATCTGTTCGCATCTTTTGTCTACTCTTTAAATTGGGTTATCTTCTTACTGAGTTGTAAGAGCTCTTTATACATCATCTGAATGCAAGCCCTTTTAAGATAATACATTTTGCACATATTTCTCTTGAGTCTGTAGCTTGTGTTTTCGTTTTCTAGTCTTTCATGGAGCAGAGGTTTTAATTTTTTAGTTTTTTCTTATTTGATTCTTACTTATGTCCTGTCTATGAAATGTTTGCCTATCCCAAAGTCTCAAAGATTTTCTCTATTTATCTTCTAAAAGCTTGATGGTTTTAGCTTTTACACTTAGGCCTTTGGTCATTTTGGGCAGATCTTTGTGCATGGTGTGAAGGGAAATGTCCAGGTCGTCCGGCACCGTGTGTTGAAAACTCTTTCTTTTTCCCATTGAATTGTTTTGTTGAAAATCTGTTGACTGTGTATGTCTGGGTCTGTTTCCAGACTCTTCCTTCTAACCCACGGACATGTGTGTTTATCCTCTCACCAATGTGTCACTATTTTTCAATCTTTTTTAAAATTTATTTTTATTCTCTTTTTAAAAATTTTGCTTATGTGGCACTTTGTAGATTAATATAACTTTACAGTAAATATTGAAAGCAGGTAGTGTAAGTACACCTTCGTTCTTTAAAAATTGCTTGGGCTATTCTAAGCCATTTGCATTTCCATATAAATTTGAAAATCTGTGTCCATTTCTATTCCACCTCACCCCCCAAAAAGCCCATTGGAATTGTGATGGTGATTGTGTTGAATCTGTAGATCAATTTGGGATAATTGATACCTTAAAAATATCTTCCAATCCATGAACATGGGGTGTCTTTCCATTTGTTTAGGTGTATCTTAATTTTCTCTCAGCTGTGTTGTGCAATTTTCAGTGTACAACTCTTGTACCTCTGTTTTGCCTCCCACAGATTTGTCACCCCTTTCCCCCTGGGTGACGGAGCCGCCAAAGATTACTCAAAGCCCATCTCTTCTAAGCAGTGAGAAGCCCCCAAAAGGGGTTAATCTCCCAGAGCTCTCAAGATAGAGGCATTCATTCCATTTGGGAAATTAACCACAAATTGGGGTCCTCTTCCTGCACTTATTCTCACAACCAGGAAGTTACAGGAAGAGAACATAGGTGGGGTTTTTGCTAAGTACAGTTAACATGTTTAACAATAGACATTCCATAACGCAATTTTCAAGAAGTTAAGTTGATCTACCAACAAAAGCTTGATCTTAGCAAACATTCCCTTCTTACCACAATTTCCCAGGATCTTTACATATCAATCAGTAACTTGTCTGTCTTTGAGCCAGAAACCTTGCTGTGTTACAATTCTATATCTAACAACAGAGACTATAGCCTGGGGAAAATTTTCTGTCTTTTGCAAGGTCAATATTTGAAACTGCAAGGCTTTGGAAAACCAGGCCCTGTGAAATACAGTTGCTTTATGCATACTTCACATACCTCCTTGGTTAAATTGATTATCCATGTATTTAGATCTTTTTTAATTTCTTGTAGCCACTGTGTAGTTTTGGTATTCAGTTAACCCTTGATTTTATCAGGATGTGGGCCTACATTTTAAAATGTTAGAATTGGGCTATTTGGAGGTAAATGTGTGCCTGCCTGAGCACACACATACACACATATGTATTTATCTTAATGTTTCATCTACACGTTCATGTAATGTTTCATCAACATATTCATACCAAAGATGTTGGAAGACAGAAAACTACCTGAAAACCCTCGCGACAGGACCGGGATTTTGGAAGGTTTCTGAGTGGGAGCCTTGCACTTGCTCTGAGACTGTTACTTTTACATTAGGTTTATGCCTGGCTATATGCAATTCCTGTTGGCCTTTTCACAATGATCTGTTCATATTTTTCATAGTCGGCACTGATGAGCATTTCTGTGCAAGTAGGAGGGAAAATGCTCAAAACCTTTTTCTGTAGCCTTCAAAAATTTGCAACCATTGAAATCGTTTACAGATCTAATTGCTCTCCCTTTTCTTTTATTAAGTGGAATGATGAAGTTTCTTGAGGTAATGTGGGTGGGTTTTGAGTCCACTGGAGCCTTTCCTCTCAGGACCTTGAAAAGAGTGAGGAAGCTCCGCTCTGCAGACTGTGCCTGCAACTTGAAGTCAGGATGTGCTCACCAAGAGGGCACATCAGCACGTTACCCACTGTGGTTGGTGACTGAGCTTCAGGGCTGCTGTCTGGAGCTGCCATTTCCCCTGCACCCCATCTGGCCCTGCTGTGGGTTCTGAGGTGCCCTAAGGGCCTGGGATACAGATCCTGCCACAGTCTCCCTTCCATCCCTCACTGGCTTTCTCATACACAGCAGGAGCTACCTGCTGAGGTGTATGTCCGCGTCTGGGCCAAGCCCTCCTTGCAGTGGCAGCAAGCTCTTGAGTTCCTTTGGGGATGCCTTCTGCAGAGCTGGATCAAAGCCCCTGGGGCTTAGAGGGGGCCATTGTGGAGCCTCGGTCCTCACTTGGCTGTCCTGAGGTCCCAGGGGTCACCACCTGGCAGTACACAGTGGTTTGGGAGCCCTGGTTTAGGAGGGAGGTTGGAGGTGAGGCCGAGAGAATCTAGGGTGGGCTCTCCAACCAAGACAGAGCCCACAGCCACTATTCTCTGACCCCTCAGTCCCCAAAGCCTCTGGGAGCTCGAGCAAGGCCGTCCACCCCTGTGTGGGTGAGTAGAGGTGCCACCCAGGGGCCTACAGAGGGCGTCGGAGTCTGAGCTCTCATCCAGCAGAAAAAATCCCGGACAAAGACATGGAGGTTTGATGTCCCCCACTGGAGGTCATGTCACATTCAGCAGTTACGTAGATCCCCTCAACTTTCAGGAAATTGTGTTCTTTGAAGAGATTTTAATGACTGCTGACATTAGAAAAGAATGGTAGACCCTACCCCCACTCTCTTCCCCAGTTTGCTGATATTGCTGCCCAAGACTTAACTTTTTATGGGCTTATACATACAGAGTGTTCTTTCATCAGCAACTCAAGGCAGCTTTATGGGAAGGGCTCAGGGTTTGGGGCTAGGCTGATGGGTGCTTTCAAAACCCATCACCTGAGTGTTTTCGGAAAAGTTCCACAGCAGAGACCTGTAGCAATCTCTCATCTCCATTGGGACTGTCTGTGAGCTCTCGGGCACACGTGATGTCGGTCTCATGACTATCCCTAGACCCAGCCTGGGCTCTCACCCAGGCGAGCATCAGGAGCCCTGGGAGGGCCTCTGAGACTAGATGGGGACACTGGGCAATGTCTGGGAACATTTTTGGTTGTGCTCCTGGCGTCTGGTGGCTGGAGCCCAGGGACACTGCTCAACATCCCACAGCACACAGCACGGCCCCACCACAGAGAATCATCCAGCCCCAAATGTCAGTACCGCTCAGGCGGAGAAACCCTGGTCTGCGAAGGGCCTGTTCCTATATACTTTTATGTAATTTCTGTAGTCACACTTCTGGGTCTGCGTTGGCCTTAAAAAGATACCAGTGTCAAGAAATGTGTTGATCATATGCTCAGATTCTGGGTCATCTTCATATTTCATGGGTTTACCTATTACTAATTATGCTATTAGGTTTGGGTGTTCAGAAAAACATTTTCTCACAAAAAGTAGGTTCCCCGTGATAAGTCTTTCAAATGTAGAATGTTCCAAAAGAGCATATGTTTGCTCACTGATTTTTTATTCTAAAATGAGCTGTTTGAACAAATACACTTCTAATTAGAAGATGATGAAAACTGAAGAGACTTTAATGAAAATTCTGTGTAGAGGTCCTCTGGGGACATGAGTTTCAGATGTTGATGGTGCAATTGTTTTGTGTCCCAGCGAGGAGGAGAGCGGAGTCATGGTGCTGTTCTTGCTTTCATCTGCCAAGATTAGAATTTTGTCTCATCAGTGGAAGAATTTAGGGGAAACACCGGCTTAAGAACAATTCTAACAGAGTCTGTGCTGCTCTGTCATGCAGACGTAGCTCTGTGTGCCCCATGGGGTGTAGGTACCTCTGACGCTACCCCATGGGGCAGAGGTAATTTCACTGCTGGTGGGTGCAGGGCTCCATCAGGAGGTGGGGTGCAGGGGAGTTTCTGTCAGGAGATGGGGTGTGGGGGGCTCCATCAGGAGGTGGGGTTTTAATGGGGATTGTGTTGATCTCAGATCGTTTGGGGAAGAGTTACTGTGTTAACAGTACAGAGTCGTCTGTCCACAGACATGAACATCCTTGCATATATTTAGGTCTTCTGTGTTTTTTCTCAGCTGTGTTTCTAGGTCTGTGTACCCATCTTGCAATTCCTTCGTTAAGCAAATTCCTGGAGTGTTTTGTTCTTGTTGATACTATTGTGAATGGAATTGTTTTCTCAATTTAATTTTTGCCCTGTTCATTGCTAGTGTATAGAAATACTATTGACTTTTCATATTGATCTGCATCCTGTGAACTTGTTGAACTCGCTGTGAGTTCTAGTAGTTATTTAGAGAGTCTGCATTCAAGATGGTCCTGTCACCTGTGATTAGAAACCATTCTCCTCTTGTTCTAATCTGTGTGCCTGTGATTTCCTTTCCTCACCTAATTTCTCTGCCTGGGCCCGCCTGGGCCCTCTAGTTCATAGTTCTGGACCGAGAGTGTACGCATCCTCACCTTGCCCCAAGCTTAGGAGGAGACATTTAGTCTTCATCATTAAGGAGGATGTCAGTTGTGGTTCTTTGGCAGATGCCCTTTATAGTTGATGTGAGTTACCTTTTATGCCTAGTTTGAGAATTTTTAACATGAATAGGTGTTGAATCTTATCAAATTTTTTCCACATAATTATTAATGTGTTGTTTTGTTTATTGGCTTTTGGATGTTAAACCAACTTTGCTTTCTTTGGATAAATCCCTTTTGGGCAAGGTTAATGTTTTTTATGTGCAACTGGGTTCTGTTTGCTAATATATTGTTTAAGATTATGTGTCTGTGTTCGTGAGGAATGTTGATCTGTAGTTTTCTTTTGTTGAAAAGTCTGTGGTATCGGAGAAATGCTGTCCTCATGAAATGTGTTTGGAATTTCTCTTTCCTGAAAGAGATGAGACAGGATTGATGGTCTTTCTTTCTTAAAATGCTTTCTAGAGTTCAGGCATCTGCTTCTCCATTGTGTCTAGCAGGGGAAGTCTTACCTTCAGTTTTGAAAGCTGCTTCTGTTTTCCTGGGTGTCATATCCTAGACCACAGAGCAAGTTTGAAAAATGTGAGCAACTTACTGTCATACAGAACACATTCTGTAATCAATGTGATTTATTTTTATTTTTACTTATTTTTTATGTCTGGCTAGTATGAGGATCTGAACCCTTGACCTTAGCGGCACTCTATCAATGTGATTCAGAAATCAGTGTTGAAAGATAAATTCAAAGACTTAAAAAATGAGCTTTTAAAAACTTATCGGTGAAAAAGGAAGTCATGGTGGGCATTGTAAAACTACTCAGAACTGCACAATAATGGAAACATTTCCTCTCTCCTATCATATTTCACCCACTCTTCTAGAGCGCGTGGCCTCCCTTCCTCCTTTGTCCTTCAGGAGCCAGAGGGACAGGAGATGCTGCCAGAGCCAGGTGACCTGTCTGTGGTGCCTCTTCCCTCCCCGCTTGGGCAAATAGTGTGACCACATACAGTCATCTGTAGATGGGTCTTGGAGCTGATTTTTGGCAATATTTATTTCATTTACAGTAAATTGTGGGAGATGAATCACTTCTTAATATTTCTGGACAACACTTGGCTCAGTGCTCAGAGGATTATAGAATGAATACCTGAGGAAAGATAAACCTGTGTTGTGCCTGTTGAAAGCCTAGGGAATTTCGTGCCTGCAGAGGGCCTCAGGAATCCCCAGTCTGTGTTGTCAGTCTCAGGGTCTCTCTGTTGTCACAGGTAGTGGGCCAGGTCCAGACACAATTAAATAATTTTTTCACAAGCATTTTTCCAGCGAGCATCTGCCTCCTGTTGCAATGGACTCTTCCTGCTTCTTGTGATGACATTGTCTTCAGAGCAGCTCATGGCTCAGGTGTCTGACATGTATGGGCCAGGGCTGCTTTAACAATGTTTAAGAAATATATATGCAGTGATACGCTGCCCTTTCATGCGTTGAGTTTCTCCATGTTTCTGAAAGCTTAAACAGTCGTGCTGCTTTCAAAAGTAGTCACTACAGGGGGAGGTAGATGTTCTCTGTTTGGCAATGAGGCCTTGAGACCAGGGCTGCCGGCCTGTCCCAGTCCAGCTCCAGCCCTGATAGCTGAGTGTTGGGAAAATAGAATGGTTTGGTCAGGACCCTCACCCCATCCCGCTGGGTGTGGTTTTAGCACATCCATTGTAAGCAAATTTGTGTGTGTGTGTGTGTGTGTGTGT
>NW_007742733.1:10466-19379 GCF_000696425.1 Galeopterus variegatus
GTGTGTGTGTGTGTGTGTGTGTGTGTGTGTGTGTGTGTGTGTGTGTGTGTGTGTGTGTGTGTGTGTGGAGTTAGTGTGCATGTACGCCAGTGTATCTTTTTGGTTTTGTTGCTGTTCTTGTGTTCTTGAAAGAGAGAGTCAGAGAGGTAAAGGGAGAGAAAAAGAGAGTTTTAGTGAAGCAGGCAGGCGGGCGTCGGCCTCGGGTGTCTGCCCGGCACGGCCATACTTTTCCAAACCTAGGCTTCCAAGGACCTTTTGGCCGGTTACCTAACTCATAGACCTGCATGAAGGGGTCTGGTGACCCAGCCTGGCATGTGAGGGGTCTGAGGACCCAGTCTGTGAATGGGCTTGAGGGGTCTATGGGCTCTAGACCCAGCCTTAGCTCGACAATCAGTCCAGTCGGTGCAGGATTACCAGCAGGTAAGAGAGCACCACAACTGGCATAGGCGTCACAAACAGGATTAAGAGCTAGACAATTGGTGCTGTGAGGATTCCAGGCCTTAGCCTAGCCAGACACTGAATGACTTGGACATGGCACTTAACTCCTTTCTGCCTCAGTTTCCTCATTTGTAAGTGATAATGTGACCTACCTTCTGGATTGTGCTGAAGGTTTAGGATATGTCCTTTCCAGGGATGCTAACGGCTTCTACTGACGGTGGCAGGATCTAGGCTCTCGGGGGTAGGGCAGCTCAGTGAACAAGCGTGCGGCAGCGATTACAGCTGTTCCCGGCACTGGGTTTGCCGTCGCTTTTCGTGAAAAACGTTTTAAAAAGTAAGTCAGAAGGCAGGGGCTGGTGATCTTAATTTCTTTCTCTTTCCTTCTCTCTCATAAATGACATTTGAGAGTTTGAAGAACCACAGTCTTTCCCCAAAGTTTATTTAGAAGTGGATTAATAAGTGCAAGTTTGTTTTAATTTGGATTTAAGTTCCTGGTTTGTACCACAATTTTAATTGCACACATTTGGTTCTGTCCTGTGCTGTTTCAGTCAGCACCCTCACTACTCTAGTTGGTGCATATGTACTCACACCAACTACAGAAACTTTACTAAATTTGTATGACAAAGTTTTACATAACCTGGTGATGCTGTAAACGGTGAACTGTGACCAGCTTGATCCTCTGGCTTTGTTTCACTGTTTGTGTCTTGCACCATTCCTCGCACGTTTATCGGCATACCTGTTAGCTCTTGCTGTGTAAACACATCACCCCCAAGCTTACTGACTAGAACCCATTCACTGAGCTCACCACTCTGTGGGCAGGCAGTTTAGGCCAGGCTCAGATGGGCGATCTTCAGTTGGGCTGCTGCTTGTGTCTGTGGTCAGGGGACGACTTGTCTCTGCTCCATGTGGTTGCCATCCCCCAGCCCTGTGCACACACAAGTGCATTCTAGGAGCAGCAGGAGGACGTCCCACGTCCAGGAACACCTCCAGGCTGAGCAGCCACCTGTTGGCCAGAAAGGTCCTTGAGCCAAGGCCAATTTTGAGGGTGAGACGTGGACTCCACTTTCTGGTGGGAGGGGCTGCAGAGCCACGTGGCAGAGGGGCTGCGAGGGGCACGGCAAGGGTCAAGCTACACAATAGCATGTCTTCTGAAAGGTTTGTGGAAAAGGGTACAGCACAGGAATACGGTCAGCAAGGGTGGCCTGTCTTTGGCAGCTCATGGCACACAGGTGTAGAAACCCCACATGGCACGGCAGGTCACTGCCTGTGAGAGGTGTGCCTCACTCACCCCTGCATACCCAGTTTTGTTGATGTGATCATTGACGTGCGTCATGAGGTCACAGTAGATTGGCTCTTGCATCTGGCTCATCCCAGTGTGTTTGGGTGGCCGGCCCGTGTGTGGTGTCTGGTCTGAACAAAACAGACAGGACTTGGGTGCTGTGTGCTCGTCCACCTCACGGTTTACTCGGTGCATTTTGTTTTTAATTGTCACCTCGTAGTTTGAATACATTTCCCCTGGTCCTGTCTTTCAGCTTCTGTTTGGAGAACTCAGAGGGGTCAGAGGCAGAGGACAATAAAGAAATGGGGAAGACGGCTGGAGTGGGGCGAAGAGAGGGGAAAGAGACGCAGAAGAGAAAGAAACGTGGGAGAAAGACCTCCTCCTCCTGAACAGGAGTTCGAGAAGTTAGTGAGGGGTGGGGGCTATGCTTAGGGGTGAGAGACAGTGCCAAAGATTGAATGAAGAAAGCCAATCCGAAAAGGGTATGCACTGTATGATTCCAGCTATAGGACATTCTGGAAAAGGCAGAATGGAAACAGGAAAGAGTCAGTGGTTGCCAGTGGTCATAGGTGACGGAGGGACCAACAGGTGGAGCACAGAGGGTTTTTAGGGCGGAGAAACTACTCTGTATGTAGTAATGGGGGATACATCATATGCATTTGTACAAACCCATAGAATGTTCAGCACCAAGAGTGAGCCCCAGTGTAAGCTGTGGACTCTGGGTGATGATGATGTGTCCATGCAGTGTCGTCAGCTGTAACAAACGCAGCACAGTAATGCAAGATGTTAATAATGGGACAGAGGGTACTCAGTATTCCTGTAAACCTACAACTGCTTTAAAAAAAAAAAGTCTTAATTTTAAAAGAGAGAGAGGAATACAGGAAGGTGGATGAGGAAGTCTCTCTGCTTGGACTCATGCTTTGCGACTACTCAGGGTTGCGTCCTGGGCATTGTCATTCCCAGGGCACCAGGAAGGGCTGTGTCTGCCGGTCAGGCACTTAGCTGTGTGCTGAGCCCAGGTGAGGTGTCGTGGGGGCACTGAGACTTCTGGGGGGGCTTTTCTGATGCTTGTGTGGGATGCTGTCCAGGAAATAATATCTCCCATTATTAACAGACCTGTCTGGCTTTGAGTAGGGCTTTGTTAAGAAAAGGGGGCCTTCTAGAGCATGGGCCTGATGTCAGTTTTGGCTGGTAGGGGGTCTTCCTATGCTTATTTTTGGGACTCCTGTGTTCTGAGTTTGCTTTTCAAACATACACTCAGTGTGTACCATACACTGGCAGAACCATCCACGAGGGCGGGAAGGGAACCTGTTGGCTTGGCATGTTGTAGAGTCTTGATAAGTCTTTGTTAAACCAATGAACAAATAAATGAGTAGAGGAATGGAGGAATGGAAAGTGCCAGTGAGGAGGACGGGGGCGGGGTGGTACAGACAGAGTAAAGGCCATGTTTCTACTCTCCGGGGCATCATGACTACAGGGCTGTAACTGTATCTTCAGGGACATTCACAACTGAACTGTAATTGCATAGCTACAATTTGACTGTAATTTCAGAAACAGAACCAGAGGTGAGCGTCAGGCATGCTTTTTGTTTCAGTTTGGACAGAGCACCTGAGTAGGGGCCTGAGGGCCGATGAACAGGGTGAGTGGACCCCAGAGCAGGACTCAGGGCTTCAGGCCAGACAGGGGCACAGAGCAAGGCACTGCCCCAGACTTGCCTCCCAAACAGCAGCTGTCTCATACAGAGTAGTGTGGTCCTGCAGCTCTTTCCTTGTGGGAGGCAGGATTGCTGGGGGAGCTCTGTCTAGGCCGGCTCATCACCCCGTGCCTGCCATTCACTAGTAGGTGTTTCTGGCGTGGCACACGCCTTGCTGGTGAGGCAGATGTGACGTTGTCATTGCTGACCAGAGCACAGCCACGCACACAGATCATGTCATCCACCCTAACAGGTTCTCTCTCTGGTATTTTTGTTTGTTTTTTTGGTAATGTCTCTCAAGCTTACTATATCCTTACCCCTGTTTCATCTCAGGCAGGACTTTTGTTGCATGTGAGTGAGGGCTGGTCCCTGAAGTTCTGCTCTGCTTTGGTGTTGCGTGTGTATTAACATCTGTCTTAGTTTTGACCCAGACCTTGAGTGAGTCTTCTGGAATCCAGTCACTAGATGGGCCTTTCCAGGCTTTGTGTTGACAGCACCGAACGTGGGCACAAGTGCTATCAGCTTCCATGTCTCCTCTTCCTTCCTGGTGGGCAGGAAGGTGGACGCACCTGGAGTGTTCTTTCATCCTCACCTAGAGTTCCTAGACCTCCTTTTCCTACTTCCCCTGCTTTCTTATTTTACATACGAGCACAAACAGGTGCAGTTACCAAAATGTAAACTGGCAAGGAAGATAAAATCCTGAATGCTCCCCCATTACGGAGAAGAAAATGTTACAGTACCCTTGGAGTTCAACTATATTTTTCAGACTTTTGAAGTTTAGGGAGGACGTGGGGATGCAGGCAGACCCTTCTGTTTTGGGTGTGCTGCTCAGATGCAGAGGAGCAGCTGCATTTGTCTGCATCTGGGATCTCGGCTCAATCTTTTCCCACATTTGGTTTTGTCCTGCACCGACTTCATGTTTCTGGGGAGCGTGCTTTTGTCTGCGTCCCCTAGGCTAGCTGTCTTTCCCAGAGATCTGTTCCTGCCTCACTTGTTTATATGCTGTCGGGGGTGACACGTGATGGGGTCGCTGTGCAGAAACTCCCTCCTGCCTGGGACTGTCCAGGCTGGGAGAGGAGTGAGGACAGTGGAGTGGAGCAGGCAGCGGGTCCCCGGTCCAGGCTCCCTCTGCACAGCCGCGGGTCGGGGAGGGGCGGCTGCCGCCTGCCTCCCCCACCCTCCTTCGCCATGCGCCCTCCTCAGCCTGTGGAATGCGTGCAGCCCAGGGCCGGTCCCCAGAGCGCCAGGAGGGTGACGCATGGAGTGCGCTGAGCTCGGCCGCCACCTGGAGCGTCCCGCCGGCCCTGTCCTGCCCCAAGAGTGCGGCGCCTGGCCTGGCCCCCGGAGGCCCATGCGAGCCGACGGCATGCGGCTCAGGGAGCTGTCCCTGCGCCAGGACCCTGACCTGCGGCAGGAGCTGGCCTCGCTGGCCCGGGGCTGTGACTTCGTGCTGCCATCCCGCTTCAAGAAGAGACTGAAGGCCTTCCAGCAGGTCCAGGTCAGCTGGGCTGCCCGTCTGCCACGCTGTGTCCCTGCTGCACACCCTTGTGTGAGGGCATCTGCGGGCTTGTGGTGCTCAACAGTGGCTCTGCGTGCACTTCTCCTGCATCGTGCCTGTCGTGTGTGAAGACCCAGGTGTCCCGTGTGGCGTGGCGTGAATAGGTGTATTTGCGGGATTAGCTGTGTGTGCGGTAGGCAGCCTACCGCGGAGAATCAGGCGCTTGTCTCTGGGCCTCCCGGGCTTGTTAGGAAGAATTCTCTGAGAAGAGTGTGGCGTCGCCTTCTCTGAGTTATAGCTGTGACCACCGCCCCTGCCGTGAGGGGGGAGAAGCTCAAGTGCCTGTCTTCTAAGAGGGCTTTCTGCAGAGGTTTGAATTTAAATAGTGACTCTGTTAGTGATAAACGCTGGGGGACTTCTGGATACGAAAGTGAAGCTTCCCCTTCTCCTTTGTTATTGGGACACACAGCATTCTTTACTACACACTAATTTGTCTTTCAGAAGGCTTCGTTGAGATATTGTTCACATACCATGCAGTTCACCCAGCGTGGTTTTTAATAACTAATTGGCTTTGAGATTTAATCTCAATTCTCATAAAGGCTCAAAGAAGTAAAATTTGTCTTTGTGTCTATTCCTTGTGTGTATTTTATATATTAGTTTTGAGAGTATCGAGTAATTTAAAAGTATGAGACTTTTCATATGACAATACTGGTGTCGTCTGGTAACTTTAGGTTTTGTCTGTGGCTGTAACGTCCTCACACGCCCTGGGCCCTGAGAATAGAGGCAGGGTCTCCGCCTGACAGGCTGGGCTCACTTTCTCACTAAAATGCCTTGCATTTTGATTCAGGGAAATTTGACACGTTAAAACTTGCATTTTTCTCGGTGCAAGGAGTTAAGCAGCCTAAAAAATCAAATTGAATCAAACCATCCAGGGGGCGGGGCAAGACCTGCTTTCTGCTGATATTTTAATCGGAATTTTTTTCTGAGATCACATCTCAACTTTCACACAGTTTCTGGGTTTNCCCTGCGCCAGGACCCTGACCTGCGGCAGGAGCTGGCCTCGCTGGCCCGGGGCTGTGACTTTGTGCTGCCATCCTGCTTCAAGAAGAGACTGAAGGCCTTCCAGCAGGTCCAGGTCAGCCGGGCTGCCCGTCTGCCACGCTGTGTCCCTGCGGCACACCCTTGTGTGAGGGCATCTGTGGGCTTGTGGCGCTCAACAGTGGCTCTGCGTGCACTTCTCCTGCAGCGTGCCTGTCGAGTGTGAAGACACAGGTGTCCCGTGTGGCGTGGTGTGAATAGGGGTGTTTGTGGGATTAGCTGTGTGTGCGGTAGGCAGCCTACCGGTCTCTGGGCCTCCCAGGCTTGTTAGGAAGAATTCTCTGAGAAGAGTGTCGCGGCCTTCTCTGTGGTTATAGCTGTGACCACCACCCCTGCCGTGAGGGGGGAGAAGCTCAAGTGCCTGTCTTCTAAGAGGACTTTCTGCAGAGGTTTGAATTTAAATAGTGACTCTGTTAGTGATAAACGCTGGGGTACTTCTGGATACGAAAGTGAGGCTTCCCCTTCTCCTTTGTTATTGGGACACACAGCATTCTTTACTACACACTAATTTGTCTTTCAGAAGGCTTTGTCGAGATATTGTTCACATACCATGCAGTTCACCCAGCGTGGTTTTTAATAACTAATTGGCTTTGAGATTTAATCTCAATTCTTTTTTTTTTTTTTCCTTTTTGTCTTTTTTCATGTCCGGCAACAGATCGCAACCCTCGGTGTTGCGCCCGCACCTCGCTCAGCCAGTGAGTGGGAACCGGTCTGTGTGTGGGATCCGAACCCTCGGCGGGAGGCCCGCTGCGCTCTCAAGCAGCGCACTGTAGCACTGTGCCACCAGGCCGACCCTTAATCTCAATTCTCATAAAGGCTCAAAGAAGTAAAATTTGTCTTTGTGTCTATTCCTTGTGTGTATTTTATATATTAGTTTTGAGAGTATCGAGTAATTTAAAAATATGAGACTTTTCATATGACAATACTGGTGTCATCTGGTAACTTTAGGTTTTGTCTGTGGCTGTAACGTCCTCACACGCCCTGGGCCCTGAGAACAGAGGCAGGGTCTCCGCCTGACAGGCTGGGCTCACTATCTCACTAAAATGCCTTGCATTTTGGTTCAGGGACATTTGACACATTAAAACTTGCATTTTTCTTGGTGCAAGGAGTTAAGCAGCCTAAAAAATCAAATTGAATCAAACCATCCAGGGGGCGGGGCAAGACCTGCTTTCTGCTGATATTTTAATCGGAATTTTTTTCTGAGATCACATCTCAACTTTCACACAGTTTCTGGGTTTTCTGTCTGAGCTTTCTCTTCCAAATTCTGAAATTTTGTCTGCAAGAGGATAGTGGTTGTAAGTTTGTTTCTTGTTTTTAAGGAAAGTCTCCTTGAAATCATCTTAATTTGGAGAACTTAAAAGTGAAATCGGCTGATGAACTTGTTTTGGGCAATAGAAAAATAGATGTGTGATAGAATTTCTCTTGAATGATTAGAGTGTTTGGTGAATTTGGAGATCCTTCTTCCTTCCAACATGGGTGTCACTCTTGTTCTGCTGTTGTGACTTGGGAGAGCCTTTTACTTGTAAGGGGGTTCCCAGCTCCAGGCAGAACCTTTTCACAAAAGTCTGGATTGTTTTAGGATGACTTTATTTTACAAAAATTACTTTTTGGGAAACTATGAATATCTTTAACAAGATATTGCTTCATTTTACAGAAAATATGTTTTAGCAGTGCTCTTTGGGAATGAGAATACATACATGTATACAAAGGCACTTTAAAAAGTTCATGGAAAGATTTTATTATCTTTTAATTCTCTTTTCCCACAAACTTTTTGAAGTAGCCTTGTATTGTCTAAAGTGAGTGTTCTCTACGGTATAGTGGGTGAATTATAGGTTTATTTGGGGGTATTTGGGGGTTTTGGGGAGGAGGGGGGAGTCTCCCAGCTTCTTTCACTCCCGGCTCTTTGCATGAGGGTTCTGCCCGTTGGGGGGTCTGACCACAGCTGCATGCAGCCCTGGGTGGGTCAGCCTTGGGTGGGTCACAGGTAGATGTCTGTGGTGAGGCTTCTATCCTCAGACTCCCCACAGAGTGGCCATGGCGTTGTTTTCAAGGTCCCGTGATGGACACCACCTTCCTTGTTAATGTCAGTCACACCCGTGAGCCCCTGATGGATGTGTTTCCGATCGCCCAGAACCTCCCGCCTTGTTTCCCTTCCACTTAACCCCCTTACTGCTGCCACCCTCCCACCCAGGTGGGGAGGCCAAAGCTCAGCCCCTCCCTGCCAGTGCTGCCACTTCTGGCCACCATGAAAAGAGCCCGTCATCCTCACAGGACCCAAAGTGCTGTGGGGATTTTAGCAGCTGTCTGCCTGGGTGAGGGAGCAGCTGGTCCTTGCTCTGACCGTCCAGTCTGTGGAGAGTGGGGTCCCCCATGCAGTAACACCAAGGTGTATAGAGATGTGCTGTGGTCAAGCAGCATTGCAGGTTCCGATCCCACCCTTGAACTCTGCCCTGTCCTGGCCGTTGCCTGTGTCCTCGCACTAGTGATCTGTGCCCGCTGGCCTCAGGACGCATCTGGAGGTGGCTGTGCGGGCTCCAGGCCACGCTTCTCTCATTCGAGCTGTTCTCTCTGTCCTCGAGCTGTTCTCTCACTTGAGCTGTTCTGTGTCTGCCCGTCCACCTGCCTGGGGACCTGTGGGCCTTCCATCTGCTGAGCAGCACTAAGACTGTGCAGACTCTGTTCCCTGGCCCCGTGGGCCAAGACAGCAGTGCTGCCTGCCTCAGACCCAGCACGATCCTGGCCTTTCCCCGTTTAGGAGCCAGCGTCTCCTGCTGCCCACCTGCTTGCTCCATGCATTTGGCTGGTGCGTCCATTCTCAGACTCTCCTCTGCTTTTTCCCCTGTCCCGGTCCCATAGACACTGTCCAGCATCTCCTCAGGGTCCTTCAAGTTGGCCTGCAGACCCTGC
>NW_007742733.1:20302-20812 GCF_000696425.1 Galeopterus variegatus
CGCTGCAGTGGTGGTGGCTGACCTTCTCTGCATCCCACAGCCCTGCCTCCGGGGGCTCTGCCGAGACTCACACTGTGCACGTGCTGTGCAGCACAGAGACAGCGCTACTCCTACAGATGCGGGCACAGGTGAGCTGGCATTTCAGCTGTGATTGGAGCCCTGACCTGTGCCTTGGCCTGCATGCACAGGTCTGTCTGGATGTTTGTCAGCCCACATCAGCCCTGTGGAGCTCAGACACCTCTGAGACTTTATGTGTAGCCCTCTGCAAGCCAGTCCTCCCCAGTTTGCTGAGAGGAGTTTCAAACATATGCACAGGCCTGGCTTTTTCATCTTCATGTTTGGCCCTGTTGTTTTAAGTTTTGGACATTTGGCTCCTGTTCGGCCATCCAGCAAGTCGCTTGCAAGTTTAACTGTTGAACCTTCTGCGAGCACTGTGGAGGTGGCCCACGAGGAGTTGAGTGTGGGTGGGGAGGAAGCTCCGGCCTGCAGTAGTCCCTCCTGTCCAGGGCA
>NW_007742734.1:0-387 GCF_000696425.1 Galeopterus variegatus
CCCCATCCCCCAACTGCTTCGCAACATCTTAGAACTTAAAAAATAGTAGTAGTTGTTAAACATATTTAAGAATTAATTAATTCAATTAATGGAGAAGTTTAGCGATGTAATTCACCACACTAACAGACTACTGGGGGCAAAAACTCTATGACCGTGTCAACAGATGCAGTGTTTGAGGAAATTCATCGTATATTCAAGATGACTACTCTCGGTAAACTAGGAGGAGAATGTAATGACTCTCATAAAGTGTGTTGGGGACAAAAATACCGTGATCGTGGGAACAGATGCAGTGTTTGATGAAATTCATCATATATTCAAGATGAATACTCTCAGTACACTAGGAACAGAATGAGATGACTCTGATGAACGGTATTTACGAAAAAAAAA
>NW_007742734.1:2528-3232 GCF_000696425.1 Galeopterus variegatus
TTTTCCCAACCTAAAAATGAAGAAATTTAACAAATAATTCTCAAACAGTTTTCTTTAAGTGAATTCTTTCTTTGAAAAAGAACATGACTTTGAAGCTGAATACGTAGAATAGATGAAAAAAGATCTTCCCTGATTGAAAGAGGGTGCAGGATGGAGCCCTAGTTGCCCTACTGACTTCCACGTCAAGACACAGAGGCACCAGTGTGCACATGTNTAAATCCAACTCATCTATTTAATGGACTTTTAAATAGAAAGCAAAAATTGTGTATTCTTCTAGTAAAATCCCTACCAAACAACAACAACCAAGAACCTAAGAAACAAAGACAACTTGTTAAAGTATCATTTAAATGTTTTGACTTGAAGGAACATTCTGAATAGAGGCTACGTAAAACACAACCGCCACACTTGGAACTGCTTAAGTGAAGTAAATAAGCCAGTATTGCATTTGTTTTGTCTTCATTCCGGAAAAGTGCAAAAATCTGGGGGCTAGTTTAGCCCTTATGTGGTTGTTTTAAGTAGGGTCACCATTTGTCCCCATTTTCACCCGTACTCCTGGTTATAATTATAAACAGTAGCTCTTTGCATACTTAAAAGCATTCTAGTTTGTACAATAAATTGTATGGTCACACTAGTTTTATTTATTTTTTCCCAACCTAAAAATGAAGAAATTTAACAAATAATTCTCAAACAGTTTTCTTTAAGTG
>NW_007742734.1:5178-5870 GCF_000696425.1 Galeopterus variegatus
GCTCATACTCAGTCTTTGGCTGAACCAGTTCCTGCCCATCGGTTTCCAGCTCAGGCCCTTACAAGTGAAAAGATAATCAATTTAAGCAGTCAAACCTCAAATATGAATAAGAAGTAATAAGATTCGTGCCCTCAGTGTTAGTACATGGCATGAGGAGGCACCAATAAATGTTGCGTGAAAAATGTCTTCAAAACTACATGAAAAAGCCCAAGCTGATGAACATTTGCACAATGTCAACGTCATGAATGACAAAAGTACTAAGGAACTAGCCCAGACCGAAGGAGACTAAATAGACACGACTACTACATGGATCGCGATACTGGCCTGGACTCTAGATCAAAACAAATTTCTATAAAGGACATTATCGGGACAACTGGGGAAATTCGAATCTACACTGTATAGTCAATGCCTGTATTTTCTCATTGTTCGATTTCCTGATTTTCATCAGTGTACACTGGTTATCCAAGAGAATGTCGTTTTCTTTGTTCTTAGGATGTAGGTACACTGAAGTACTCAGGGCAAAGGAGCATAATACCTGAAATTTTATCCAAATACCTCAGCATTAATAACAAGAAACGTCATATTAAAAATATGGGGGGAGGGAAGAGGATATGAAAGCAACGGAAACAATTGGTGAATCTAGGTGAAAAGGATATGAGTTAATTGTACTATTCCTGTAACCTTTCTGTAAC
>NW_007742734.1:7716-8052 GCF_000696425.1 Galeopterus variegatus
GTAAAACCAAGTACCAAAAATAACAGCAGAAGTTTTTCTGAATCACAGCAAATATACTGTCTCACGCTGACAATAAGGGAGTGGGTGGAAAGAAATTAATGGGCGTTGTTGTCACTCATCTTTTAGAAACCTGTAATGGTGAATCACTGGAATAATCCATGACCTGAGTTATAGAAATGTTTTGCTTCAAAATACTCTACCTGGGAGAAATAACTTCTGTCTCATGTTCATCTCAAGATAATTTTTTTTGGTTGTTCTAACCATAAAGAGATTTAACCCTCTCTAAAAAGCCACTTAAAAAGGTCATCCTAAACCAGTTACCTGTATGCCAGCACC
>NW_007742734.1:10247-10607 GCF_000696425.1 Galeopterus variegatus
TGCAAACTATACCCTCTTCTCTTCTCCGGCCATTTTTCAGGCATCGTCACTACTGTTTTCTTTCCTCCCGTTCTTGGTATGTCATCATGCATGAGGCACACACACATATGCCCCCAGCAGGCATTCTTCTTCCCCTTCCCTTCACCTTGAGCCGCAGGTGCTCCTTCAACTTCTCTCTCCTGCCCGACTGTAACACACTGACGTTCAACTGCTGCTTCCTCTTGTTTCAGTTGTTCATCACTGGGCTTCCGGGCCTAAGCATGTGTATGTAAACAAAGACGTTCATTACTAATACATGTCAGTGATATAAACAGACAGAATCCATAGATATTTCTGACCATAAGTAACTCTAAAGACATT
>NW_007742734.1:12777-13227 GCF_000696425.1 Galeopterus variegatus
GGGCATGCGCACTGACTCCGGTGTCTGCTGCGCAGGCGGCGGTTCTCCGTCTCCACCCCCACCCCAGGTCCCCGCTGAGGAAAAACCTCCAGTGACTGTTGCTTCCATTACACCCCATGTACACGGCCCCTTTCACCTTCAAATAGTCTTGCCGGTCGCACGGTATCGCCCATTCCGTCCCTTGGTGACTACTGCTCATGAGAACTGGCCGTGGCGGAGGTGGGAAGTTGTGACACACAGCGGGGNTCACACTGGATCTCACGGGAGGACCGATCTGCGGACCTACCGGCTGGCACCAGCAGCACGGGAAGAATCAGGACCGTCAGCAACGCGACGCACACCGGATCTGCTCGGCGTCCACCACGCGGTGCCCACGGGCTGATGGGAAGGCAGGAAGGCGAGGTGGGCATGCGCACTGACTCCGGTGTCTGCTGCGCAGGCGGCGGTTCT
>NW_007742734.1:14655-15044 GCF_000696425.1 Galeopterus variegatus
GGGTGGGACGACAGCAGAAGGTGAATGGTGTAGGTGCCTGGACCAGGATTTCTGGGCAACTCACCTCATCTGTCTGCAAATTCTCACCCGTGCAGGCCAC
This sequence comes from Galeopterus variegatus, assembly GCF_000696425.1. NCBI lineage: Eukaryota > Metazoa > Chordata > Mammalia > Dermoptera > Cynocephalidae > Galeopterus > Galeopterus variegatus. The sequence continues at coordinate 14,756 of NW_007742734.1, forward strand.
CAGGCCTCCCCTTCCACTGCAAAGACCCCTTAAGCCATGCGCCCCAGCCCTAGTCACCCCACCTCAGTCACACCCTCTCACCCCCATAAGACCCCTCTGAACCCAGCTGCTCCTGAAAAGCGCAGAACATTGTGCAGGACACGCGTCTCTCCTGCCCACACACAGGGGTCTGCCACGACATCCCTGTTAGGGCAGAACTGAAAATCTCTCCAGGATCAAGACGACACTCCAGACCTAGACTGTGGACCGGGACAATTCCCCTAGTGGGGGTGGTGGGATTCCTGAGGGA
>NW_007742734.1:20558-20810 GCF_000696425.1 Galeopterus variegatus
GGGGCTTTCAGGAGGGAGCTGAGGGGTTCGAATCCCGTCTCCGTGCCTCAGCTCGTTCGCTTGTCAAAGATGGTAACTCCCGCAGCAGCGTTCACAGAGGTCACTGGCTCATAGCCATGCTCTGCCTCTTAGTGCCCGGGTGATTGGTGCTGACCTCGTGTGAGCTCCTGCGGTCTTATGTTCCCACTCACCCTTGAGCACGTCACAAGCCCAGCGGGTGCTCCTGCCGCCACCCAGTCATTCTTGCAGTGC
>NW_007742735.1:0-721 GCF_000696425.1 Galeopterus variegatus
TCTTCTCGTTCCAATCTGTCTTCCAAGTCCCCTACTCCACATGGAAGGATCTGCTGTACGCCTTCCACATCACCCTTTTTCGCAGCGTGATGGATCTTTCCCAGATGTCATAGTCGGATCTAGGAGCTCAGCCGAAATCCGATTCTCTTTCTCAAACACACCGCGTCCGCAGTCGCCTCCTGCAACCTGGTGGGGTTGCCGGAGACTGAAGCTTTTTGACGTTTGAGGGCAGAAGGAAGAGTCAATCTCGGGCATCTCCAACAGGCTGCAGGAGGCAATTGCGAACTTCGTTTGGTTGAGAAAGAGAATCTGTTTTAGGGTGAGGTAGGAGATTCGACTCAGACATCTGGGAAAGATCCATCATGCTGCCAAAAAGGGTGATGTGGAACGAGAATGGCAGAAGACGACAGCTTCAGACCCGCGTCCCCTGACGGGAGCCTCGGTTCTTACGCACTTCTGAAGCCTATATGAGCGAATATTTCTCACTACTCTTATGTAGAAGCCAAGCTATCTGCCACAACAGCACTACTCCAAAGCCAGCCTTTCTGAACGGTAATCAAGCAGCACCTCTACTCACAAGTGCGCATGCGCGTGCAGCCCTGTCACCCAAGAGTTCTGAGAGGGCTCGGGCGGGTCTCCAGGGAGACCAGTGATTTCTGTGTGACGTCAGCAGTCACTAGGCAGACTTAAAGTTGGTTCTCACAGGCTTTTTCTTGCCATG
>NW_007742735.1:928-3157 GCF_000696425.1 Galeopterus variegatus
GAGTAAGAAGGTAGCAACCACAATGATGACAACAAATAACAAGAACTGGAAATAAAGAATTAATACTATCATAATTTAGAGATGAAAGATTGTGTGCAGAAAAAATTCACAATATTCTATGGAGAAAGTATTAGAATTGATGGGAGAACTAGCAAATCATTAGATTCCCATTCTATACACAAATATAAATTTGGTTTCTATACAACTGCAACAAATGATGAATATTACAATTATAAAGCATCCTTTACAATATCATAAAACCTTTAAATACTTAGGAACAAATAACAAATTGTGCATAAGATTTCTACATTGAAATCTTCAGAATATTAATCAATGAAATCCAAGAAAACCTAAGAAAATGGAAGGCCATATTATGTTCAAGGATTGAAAGTTTCAGAATTATAAGGATATCAATTAATCACAAATTGATATATTTAATCAATATAATTAAAATCAAAATCCCAACATATTTTTAAGATGAAAACTTATAAGCTAATTCTAAATTTTACTGGTTATGTCAAGGACCTAGGATGACCCTGGCTAACTTGAAGAGGCACCAGAATGAGGACCTGCACTCCTGAGGAGTGCAGTGCTGGTGCGAGTGCAGCCAAGTCGTCCAGTGGAACAGAAGAGGGTGTCAGAGACACACCAACACATACGTCATTACTTTTTAATGACAAAAGTGACACTGCAGAAACTGTGCAGGAAGGACATCTTTACTAGAAGAGGTCCTAGGTCAATTATATATACAAATGGTCAACTAGAATATAAAAGGTGCTCAGCATTAATAATCATCAGAGAGAGAAAATTGCAACCAGCTACTGCTAAACACTGAGAAGAATGACTAAAAAATAAAAAGAGGAGCACTACCAAGCATAGGGAATCGAGCAACTAGGACACTCACTCCTTGTGTTTGGGAGTATAAAGTGGTACACAAGTTGCAGAACACATGCATCTCCCGTGACCCAGCCCTTCCATTCAGAAGCATGTACAGATGTGCATCAAATCAATTATAAAATGATCATAGCACTATTTGTGATAGTTCCAAACTGGGAACAGCCCAAGTGCCAATTAACAGTAGAATTCATAAAACAAGGTAGATGTATACAATGGAATACTACATACCAATAAAAATACACAAACTGCTACTACATCCAAGGACATGGGTGAATCTCACAAGCATAATACTCTGCAAAAGAAGTAAACTCAATACAGCTCGTTACCCATGTTTCTATTTTCATAATGGTCCAAGATTGGCAAAACTTCAATGATGTTAAAAGTGAGGCTAGAAAGTGCACTGGGAAAAGCGGGGTTAATGACTGGGGTGAGGCAGAGGGTACTTCTAGGGAACTGTCATCGTTCTGTTTCTTAGAATAGTTTGTTGTTACCCAAGTGTGTTCACTGTGTGAAAATTTATTAAACTGTTGCACTTATGGATTGTGAATGTATATACATATAATGAATTGTGACAAGGGATACTGATTAGAAGAGCCTGGCTGGAGAGTGGATGAGTTAGAAAAGCAAACTAGGGTCTGATGGAGAAGACCTTGAACATATGGTACAGAGTAATGAAACCTGGGAAGCTCCAAAAATGAAAGGGTTTAGGAGCAAGGTGATGCAGCAAAGGAATAAAATGGGTCATCAGGCACAGGGAAGAGATAGTCGATCTGTCAGGGTATGAAGCACACTGATTCCTTTTCCACAAAATTCAATGGAAACTGTTACTAGTCCAGTAATATAAACCCACCTGTACAGACTATGGAGATTCAGGTGATAAAAAAAAAAATCTCGAGCAAGGTAGATAAAGATCAACAATAGATCATTAGAACATCTTCATGAGATTACTTTCTTGTGCAAGAGACTCAGGACAGGATGATCTGCTCAGTCATATCTTGGGACTTGCATGTTGTTTCAGAATTAGGCTAGGAGACATGTCCTCTTATACATCTCAGGAAGAAATAGGGCTGAGCAGAAAGGAAGCAGCTGCTGCTGCAAAGACTCCTTGAACCATGGTCCTGGGGAGGAGGTTTATGTTTGAGGCTGAAGCAGTGTGGCAGGATAGCTATAATGCTTCTGAGAGTAATAAACTGCCACATCTTCAACCTGGACACTGCTGATGGTGAGAGTGAAATCAATCCCAGACCCACTGCCACTGAATCGATCAGGTGCTCCGGATATCCAGGTAGATAGATGCCCAGGAGATGAGCAGCCTAAGAGCTTGTCCAGGTT
>NW_007742735.1:3930-12425 GCF_000696425.1 Galeopterus variegatus
CTCACCTGTCACCCAGAGGACCAGGAAGATGAGGAGGTCAGGCTGTGGCACCATCTTGCTGTGTTCACCTGTCTGATGCACTCAGGCTCCATCTCAGGGAAACCCTATTTATAGAGCTCTGAGCAGGCAGCCTAGTGCCAGAGAAACCTATGCAAAGTACCAGAGACTATGAAAGCAAAAGTGCCTGTGCAGGGGAGTTGTGGAGACCAAACAATGAGAAGAGGAGTCAAAAATATCATTACCCAGAAAATAAGATTGTATGTCTATAAAAGTGACAGGAATCAACATAAAACTGTAATTGTCGATAAAGTCCAGCACAATTTTCAAATAAAAAATATTTTATATCAATTCTACTCTTTCAAAATCAGCTGCAGTCGACTTGAGAGCATAACTTATTTTTGTAATAGACTCTGTGTGTTTGTGAATATTTAACTTCGAAACTCACTTGAAACATAAATATGTCAGTACATGAAATATATTAACGTCACTAGATAGAATTTTAAATATGTATTTGAAGTTCCTTTTGAACAACTCATAGGCACCTCAGTACATTGAAATCAGACCTCTGATATTTCCCGCTGCACAAACACTATCTCAGAAAGCTAGTCACCACGTACTTATGAGCCACCCATGTCACTGCTCTTTAGGTCAACCCGTTTCTCAAATAACATCAAGTCCTCCCAAATCCCTCTGTCACTCACAGATCTAAGGTGTCATAGCTCCTGGGGATAATAGGTGAAATAGCTTCAGCTCCCAAGTTCTGGTAGAGCAGTTCTTCATTTAATCCAAAACCAAACAAAAATATTTGGTTTTTGTAAATTGAGTAAATTACACAAATTATAGTATCATTATTTATACAACAGTTCACAAAATAGCAATATTAGTATCAGAACTCTTCCAGATATAGGCCATTTTGAACAAATCAAACAGAACCTATGACCTCATAGAGCTCTCATTTAATGGGAGGAAGAGATAGTAAACAAGCAACCTTTCTGCTGCCGCCCCTAGCCTGCTCCCTCTGAGATTCCTCCCCTGGGGCAAGGCCACCACTCAGAGCACATGGGGCCACTTAGTATATCCTCATCCCTCAGCACGGATAGAGTCTGAGGAAAGGGAAACAAGTCGGTGTAGCTAAGCACTTGTATTTCCTGGAAAAATAAAGTCAATTGTTATCTTATTAATTGACAAATACCGAAATCATCTTATGATTGAGGATAGTGGTCTTTCAATTCATTGTGAAGCATAAATCCACCCAACACAATGTCAGTGACAAGAATCAATGCTCAAAAACTACATATGAAAAAGAACTGGACTCAGTTTTAACAGAGCATCTTTTACTAGGTTTAACATTTATTTCTACTGAAGACTCAATTTTTTTTTTTTGCTTTAGTCTTCATTTTTTCTTTCTTTTTTTTAGGCAATACATAAGGGTTATTTATTATTTCAAGAATTAATTAATTAATTATTATTTTTTACATTCTAACATTTTGTGGAGCAGTTGGGGGAGAGAGGTTTGGGGTAAGAGAGAGGGGGAGGCGGACAGGGCTGGCTCACAACTGGCTCTTTCACTGGTCTGGCTTCAGAGAGTGGGGGGATGGCATAACAGAGGCCCATGGCACCCCCCCTCCATTGCATGCTTGGGAGCACACCGGGCTTCTGGAGGTGGCTTGGTCATCAACGGGCTGGATGTGGACTTTGGAGGGACATGGCTGAGACCCTCAGGACTCCTTAACCCCAGCTCGGGAGCCCAGGGGCTTCTGGCAGCAGCTCAGTCATTGCTGGGTTGGATGTAGACATGGGGGGGGTGGGGGGTGGCTGAGACCCTTGGCCCCCCAGCCCTGGCTCAGGAGCCTGCAGGGCTTCCGGTTCTTCTAGGTGTTGTAGGTGTTCTTTGGTGGAGTTAGACCTTTTCTGGTTAATATCAGGACTTGTCTCTGATCTGTGTTTTTTTTGTTTTTTTCTTTCAGTTCTGCATTGGATTATTAGCTACTCCCACCACTTAACCTATGCACTGTAACTAATTTGTTGTCCTTTGCTTACTTCTAAAATGGGGAATCTTCCTGTGGGAACCAGCACTTGAGCCTTGTGGTTGAGCTAAATTGCTGCTTTGCTGCTGATTCTCTGGGGAAGGACTTTTGTGCAGCTCACATTTAATTGTTGATCTTTTGAGCACTTCCAGGTCTTGTGAGGTCAGATGCACCTAGATGAGTCTTTTCAGCAAACTGCACCCCCTGCAGTTCTGTATTCCTGACCAGTCTCCACTGAGTGGACCTGTGCTGATTTGAGGGCAGATCAGCTGTACATACTGTGCCCCAGAGTTTCTCTGGTGGGACCGTCTCCCCCACCTTCCCATACTCCAAACATTTCCTGTGGGGTGGGCCATGCGAAGGTCCCTTGCAATGACTCACCAGCCTCTGAGTGGCTCCTTTTTTCAGTTTTCTGTGGCTCCTCTCTCTTTAGGTGGGCCCATCTCCCCCAACTTCCCATACTCCAAACATTTCCTGTGGGGTGGGCCATGCGCTAGTCCCTTGCAATGACTCACCAGCCTCTGAGTGGCTCCTTTTTTCAGTTTTCTGTGGCCCCTCTCTCTTATGTGGATCCATGGGAACCCTGTCAGTGGTCTTGTTGGACTGGGGACCACCAAGGCCCTCTTCTCCCCTGCAGAATTCGAGAAACTTCACACAAAGGGCACAGCTGCAGATTTTGCCAGCTATTGCTCTCTGTGCTCACCAAGGCTGGCCTTGAAATGGCTGGGGCTTGAAACAGTCAGAGTGGTCCCTTCTTTCTCTCATCGTACCTTCTCCTGCCTTCGTGAACTCCATAGATCTCTCTTCCTCTTCCCCTGAGCTCTAGCAGCCCCAGCTTGGCAGTCGTTGCTTTTTAATAGTTGTAAGTTGGTCAGTTGTGGGAGAGCGTGGCCCTGGGACTCTCTATTTGGCCATCTTGATCAGAAGTCTCCTTCTTTTCTTAAAGAATGAAGTTTTTCTGGGCAAAGTAGAAAAAGGAGCCACTTTTTCCATGTCCCTCAGATCCATAGTGACTCCTCCTTGAAACTCATAGCTCTCTTTTCCTTCTGTATTTCTTAACTCAGTTGCTTTGGATGAGAGAATGTGAAGGTTCAATTTCCCATCAGTAACCAGAGTGGATCTTTGCATTCTGTCATCTACAGAAACTATTTTCTCCTTCCAAAGCTCTCAAATACTGTTTGGTAGACTATTTGGTTTTGAGAATATGAAAATGTTTTTTTAGTTTAAATCATCGAAAACTCTTAATTTAAGTTATAAATTTGATTTTTTTTTTTTTGTAATCTTAGTGTGGGACTGTGAGCATTATTGACATCTTAGGGCCTTTCCATAAAGTAACCATGAGAAGATCGTTGGAACAATGGATGGTAGCAATCTGTTGACCATGGAGAAGAGGGATTGAGTACCAGTGTGGTGATAAGCTGGTCTGGTCAACTGCATTAACATTTGGAACCAGTTATCCTAAGCTTGTTTACGAGCTGCCTATACAAACCTCAGCTCATCCTTAAGACAGCAAGGAGAGAAGCATGGCATGTGTCTTTGGTGTGCCATTCACCAGACCCTTCACTTTATAAGTAAGTTACCGAATAATTAAGTTCTTTGGAATCATGTGGAGCAGTCTATTTCATTGATCGGCCTGAAGATACTTTCCCAGTTAGGAGGATAATCTTCCCTTGGTCCAGTTTCAGACACTCAGTTACAGTCCTGAGACAGAACACAAATTAATTCATTTTCTTTCTCAGAATGAGTACAGAAGATGGCAAGAAACTGAACACACACATAATGCACACTTCGTAATAAAAATAATAGCAAAATTGGTAGTAGCAATGGTCCATATGTTCTGTTTTTTTTTTGTGTGTGTGTGTGTGTGTGTGTGTGTGTGTTTTGTGACTGGCAGTTTCAGGTATGAAACCCTGGACATGGGTGTTATCAGCACCATGCTCTAACCAACTGAGCCAACCAGCCAGCGCTGATCCATATGTGTTAATAAGCTGTATATGCACACATGCATTCCACAATCTATCCCTCATAGTATTTCATATTACCTTAATCTCCTAAATAGGGAAAATGTTGCTTCGAGGGAAGATTTTAGAGTACATTTTGAAAACAAGGATATTAATAGGCATTGAGTAACATTTATTTATACAACAGAAGATGTATGAGCCATTTTCCACACAAATGGCACCAGGATTGCTGTGCAGAGACTGGCTTTCTCACTGAGTGTTGTATGGGCACAGGTTCTCTGTCTTTTCAGCTTCCACTTAGGGCTGGGGGACACCTTGGCCTTATTACACTAAAGGCAGGACTGTCTTTGATTCATCCCCACAGCCCCTTCTTCCCTGTTCTCTCTGCAATTAACAACGATTTCCCAGATAAAATGGTCTTGGTCTTCATCCTACTTAAAAAAAAACAATCATCCTAGGCAGCTTGGGTGATCCAGAGTGTCTGGTTTATCCTAATCCAGACTCCAATTCCTAGGTCATCCTTTTTTGTTGGAGAAAAAAAAAAAAAAGATTTATACTGAGGTAGTTGGATCTGGCAGCACTAGTCAGAGCTTTCATTCTCATGAGCTGTAGAATATAAAGCCAAATGTCAGTGGGGGGGAAGAATATGGAGATCCCAAGCCAAGAATGAGGGGCAGCCTGCTAGTTCACTGGGTATTAGACCTATTACTTTTGGTCTTTGGACAGTGATGTATGTGAGAGTGACACCACCTTTGAGGACACATGGTATCTTTGCGTGTCTGCAGTAAGTTACTGGGTTCTATAATAGCAATAAGGATGGTTCATGGCCATTTTAAAATGCTAGCAATGCCTTTACCATGCTATTGAGAATTGCTTTTTTTATTTTTAAAACATTTTGAAGGAAATCTACACTCAAAGAAATGGAAGAACAGCAAAAAGTACTTATTTCCCACAAATGACTTTTTCCTCTATAACCTCAATAGAACCATGAAATCAGCAAATCAGTGTTAATATGTAACTCCCTGTAGTACTCAGGTCCAATTCAAATTTGTCAGTTGTCCCAATAATTTCTGCTGTAACAAAATGATCTGGGTCAGATTTACATGTTGTCTTAATTGACACATGTCTCTAGTCTCCTTCAGTCTGGAATAGTTACTCATTCTTTCTTGAATTTCATAATCTTGTCACTTTTGAAGATTACACAACAGTTATTTTGTAGAATGTTCTTCCTTTTTGATTCCCCCCACCCCCTTAGGCTTAAATTCAGTCAATGTTTGCTAGGGTTGCCATAACAAAGTGTCATCACAAAGTAGGTGGTTTAAACATCAGAAATGTATTTTCTCACAATTCTGGAGGCTGCAAGCTTGACATCAGGTATCAGCAGGGTTGGTCTCTGCTGAGGTCTCTCTCCTTGTACTGCAGATGTCTGTCTTCCTCTGCCTTCACAGGGTCTTTCTTCCCTGTGTGTCTGTGTACTCATATCCTCTTCTAATAAGGACATCAGTCATATTGGATTAGGCTTTAAACAAATCACCTTAATTTAGCATCATTACCTCTTTAAACACCCTGTCTTCAAATGCAGTCACATTCTAAGGTACTGGGGTTACACCTACAAGTTGTGAATTTTGGGAGGACATGATTCAGCTGGAACAGAAAGGAAATCCCAGAAGTGTGCTCTGTTCTACCCACTATATCCCGCAGTATCTCAAATTCTCCCATCACTGATGACTTTGGTTATTTATGAATATTTCATTTCTTAGTAAAACAGCAGTATGAGCTCATTTATTCACATTTTCTTCAATGGCTATAACACGTTAACATCACTAATTATTTTGGTANCTCATGAGCTGTAGAATATAAAGCCAAATGTCAGTGAGGGGGAAGAATATGGAGATCCCAAGCCAAGAATGAGGGGCAGCCTGCTCGTTCACTGGGTATTAGACTTATTACTTTTGGTCTTTGGACAATGATGTATGTGAGAGTGACACCACCTTTGAGGACACATGGTATCTTTGCATATCTGCAGTAAGTTACTGTGTTCTATAATAGCAATAAGGATGGTTCATGGCCATTCTAAAATGCTAGCAATGTCTTTACCATGCTATTGAGAATTGCTTTTTTTATTTTTAAAACATTTTGAAGGAAATCCACACTCAAAGAAATGGAAGAACAGCACAAAGTACTTATTTCCCACAAACGACATTTTCCTCTATAACCTCAATACAACCATGAAGTCAGCAAATCAGTGTTAATATGTAACTCCCTGTAGTACTCAGGTCCAATTCAAATTTGTCAGTTGTCCCGATAATTGCTGTTGTAACAAAATGATCTGGGTCAGATTTGCATGTTGTCTTTTTTTTTTTTTTTCCTTTTTGTCTTTTTTCGTGTCCGGCAACGGATCGCAACCCTCAGTGTTAGGTCATCCTTTTTTGTTGGAGCAAAAAAAAGAAAAAAAAAGAAAAAAAGATTTATACTGAGGTAGTTGGATCTGGCAGAACTAGTCAGAGCTTTCATTCTCATGAGCTGTAGAATATAAAGCCAAATGTCAGTGAGGGGGAAGAATATGGAGATCCCAAACCAAGAATGAGGGGCAGCCTGCTACTTCGCTGGGTATTAGACCTATTACTTTTGGTCTTTGGACAGTGATGTATGTGTGAGTGACACCACCTTTGAGGACACATGGTATATTTGCGTGTCTGATGTAAGGTACTGGGTTCTATAATAGCAATAAGGATGGTTCATGACCATTCTAAAATGCTAGCAATGTATTTTCCATGCTATTGAGAACTGCTTTTTTTTTAATTTTTAAAACTTTTTGAAGGAACTCTACACTCAAAGAAATGGAAGAACAGCACAAAGTACTCATTTCCCACAAATGACTTTTTCCTCTATAACCTCAATACAACCATGAAATCAGCAAATCAGTGTTAATATGTAACTCCCTGTAGTACTAAGGTCCAATTCAAATTTGTCAGATGTCCCGATAATTTCTGCTGTAACAAAATGATCTGGGTCAGATTTGCATGTTGTCTTAATTGACACATGTCTCTAGTCTCCTTCAGTCTGGAATAGTTACTCATTCTTTCTTGAATTTCATAATCTTGTCACTTTTGAAGATTACACAACAGTTATTTTGTAGAATGTTCCTCATTTTGGATTCCCCCCACACCATTAGGCTTAAATTCAGTCAATGTTTGCTAGGGTTGCCATAACAAAGTGTCACAAAGTAGGTGGTTTAAACATCAGAAATGTATTTTCTCACAATTCTGGAGGCTGCAAGCTTGACATCAGGTATCAGCAGGGTTGGTCTCTGCTGAGGTCTCTCTCCTTGTACTGCAGATGTCTGTCTTCCTCTGTCTTCACAGGGTCTTTCTTCCCTGTGTGTCTGTGTACTCATATCCTCTTCTAATAAGGACATCAGTCATACTGGATTAGGCTTTAAACAAATCACCTTAATTTAGCATCATTACCTCTTTAAACACCCTATCTCCGAATGCAGTCACATTCTAAGGTACTGGGGTTACACCTTCAACACATGACGTTTGGGAGGACATGATTCAGCCGGGAACAGGCAGGAAATCCCAGAAGTGTGCTCTGTTCTTCCCACTATATCCTGCAGGTGGTACAGGATCTCAAATTCTCCCATCACTGATGACTTTGGTTATTTATGAATATTTCATTTCTTAGTAAAACACCAGTATGAACTCATTTATTCACATTTTCTTCAATGGCTATAACACGTTAGCATCACTAATTATTTTGGTACTCTAAATTCCCCAGATTTTACCAATGGGTGTCCCATTCCAATTGGCTTCTATTTCCTTTTGCCATGACCCCATCATTCTTCCAGCATTTCCTTAGTTTTAAGATGGTCCAGGCTTATCTTGTATTTTCTCTGTTCTAGACCCAGGAATAGACATTTCCCCAAAGATTACTAGTTCCTTTGAGTGGAGAATGGTATTTAGAAACCAAGATCTGGGCACTATGCACACTATTTTGGACTGTGGTGTCATTTCTTCTAGACTAGGGAAAGTTATCCATTATATATATATCTATTCACACACATAGACACATATTTATGACTATATCTACAAAAAAAAACACGTATTTACACTGATATCTCTAATTCTATTCCAAAATCACAGGATTTATTTAAATAGACTTCTTTTATTTCTTGTAACTCCTTTCTCTAAGAGTGAAAATCTTGGATTTAATTATCATGAAAATCTCTGCTGCCCTGGTCTGACTTGGGACACCTGGGGTCACTGCACCTGTGCTGAGTTGTTGAGATGAGCCAGCCTTGACCCAGCCCCTGGGATAACTGTTCCTAGAGCACAGCTCACTGCTCTGAAGGCCTATTCATAGGCTGGGTACACCCTGTGCAGGAGTCAGTCCCAGTCAGGACATAGCATGGACACGAGGGCCCCTGCTCAGCTCCAGGAGCTTCTGCTGCTCTGGCTCCCAGGTAAGGAGGGAGAACACTAGGAATTTACTCAGCCAGTGTGGT
>NW_007742735.1:12521-14144 GCF_000696425.1 Galeopterus variegatus
TCAGGTGCCATATGTGATGTCCAGATGACCCAGTCTCCATCCTCCCTGTCTGCATCTCTAGGAAGACAGAGTCAACATCACTTGCTGGACAAGTCAGGGCATTAGCAGTTGGTTAGCCTGGTGTCAACAGAAGCCGGGAAAAGCTCCTAAGCTCTTGATCTGTAGTGCTTCCACTATACAACAGTTGTACAACACTCGAGTTCCTTTGAGATTCAGTGGCAGTGGGTCTGGGACAGATTTTGCTCTCACCATAAGCAGTCTGGAGCCTGAAGATGTTGCAACTTATTACTGTAAACAGCATAGCAATATCCCTCCCGCAGTGTTACAAGTCATGACATACAGCCCCCAGGGAAGCACAGGTGTGAGGCTGGGCTGCCCCAGATGCTCAGCCTTTGTCTCCATCTGCTAACTTTTGTCATATTCAGCCATGCTTTGAAGATTTCTGGAGGGTGTTTGTACAAAGGGCCAGAAAGGATCATCTGCCATCTCTCTTTTCTCTTCCTCAAAGCCAGCACCACAGACATGACAATGCCTCTCCTAATTCCATTAAGAACAGAGAAGATTACACCTGAGGAGTCTTAAGTTATGGCATCAATGTTCGTACAGTAAGAAAGAAGCTGCTCTAGGTATTCCAAGCAGGAATTGTTGTAATACAGGGAATTAGAGTCTAAACTATAGGCAGTAAAGGGCCTAGGGTTATGGTAGTCAGGGAACCTAATAGTAGAGATGAAGAGTTCTTGGATGCTCCCCTAGAATCCAAAGCACATTTGCCACTGAAGGTACAGGCTGCCTAACCGTGCAGCCCTCCAGCCTGTCTGGCGCATTCATAGGCTCACCCCAGACTTTACTCAGCCAAAATCTTTGAGGGTAGAATCTGGGAACCCGTGTTTTTGTTTTTGTTTTGTTTTGTTTTGTTTTTGGTTTGGTTTTTGTTTATTTTTTTACTGGTTATGAATATTCATGGGGTAGAAAGCTGATTGTCACTACTCTTGCCCAAAATGTGATGGCCAGATCCATATTGGCAGCATGCCAGTTACCACAAATTGTGATTATACCCAGGGTCCCCCACCCAATTAATCCCCTTCATTCCTTCCCATACCCTTTTCCCCTCTCTACTTTGTATCCCCAGGTATGCTCTCTTCCTCTGCAAGTCCAATGCACCACTGTGGTCTTTCTTTCCTTCCTTCTTTCTCTTTTAGCTCCCAATAATAAGTGAGTACATGTGGTATTTATCTTATGTGTTTTGCTTATTTCACTCAACATAAGTTTTTCCAGGTTCATCCATGTTGTTGCAAATGGGAGAATTTCATTCTTTTTTATGGCAGAGTAGTAGTCTATGGTCTATATATACCACATTTTCTTTATCCAATTGTCCATTGATGGACACTTTGATTGGTTCTATATCTTGGCTATTGTGAACAGAGCTGCAATGAACATGGGAGTGCAGGTATCCCTTCAACATGATGACTTCCATTCCTTTGTGTATATACTCAGAAGTGGGATTGCTGGATTGTATGGAAGATCTACGTGTAGTTGTTTGAGAAACCTCCATACTGTTTTCCATAGTGGTTGTACTAATTTACAGTCCCATCAACAGTGCAGGAGTGTTCCCTTCTCTCCACA
>NW_007742735.1:14774-15692 GCF_000696425.1 Galeopterus variegatus
CATCACTAATTATTTTGGTACTCTAAATTCCCCAGATTTTACCAATGGGTGTCCCATTCCAATTGGCTTCTATTTCCTTTTGCCATGACCCCATCATTCTTCCAGCATTTCCTTAGTTTTAAGATGGTCCAGGCTTATCTTGTATTTTCTCTGTTCTAGACCCAGGAATAGACATTTCCCCAAAGATTACTAGTTCCTTTGAGTGGAGAATGGTATTTAGAAACCAAGATCTGGGAACTATGCACACTATTTTGGACTGCGGTGTCATTTCTTCTAGACTAGGGAAAGTTATCCATTTTATATATATCTATTCAAACACATAGACACATATTTATGACTATATCTACAAAAAAAAAACACGTATTTACATTGATATCTCTAATTCTATTCCAAAATCACAGGATTTATTAAAATAGACTTCCTTTATTTCTTGTAACTCCTTTCTCTAAGAGTGAAAATCTTGGATTTAATTACCATGAAAATCTCTGCTGCCCTGGTCTGACTTGGGACACCTGGGGTCACTGCACCTGTGCTGAGTTGTTGAGATGAGCCAGCCTTGACCCAGCCCCTGTGATAACTGTTCCTAGAGCACAGCTCACTGCTCTGAAGGCCTATTCATAGGCTGGGTACACCCTGTGCAGGATTCAGTCCCACTCAGGACACAGCATGTACATGAGGGTCCCTGCTCAGCTCCTGGAGCTCCTGCTGCTCTGGCTCCCAGGTAAGGAGGGACAACACTAGGAATTTACTCAGCCAGTGTGGTCAGTACTGCCTGGCTCTTCAGAGAAGTCCTCTGATAACATGATTATGTGAATACTTGTTTTTATGTTTCCAATCTCAGGTGCCATATGTGATGTCCAGATGACCCAGTCTCCATCCTCCCTGTCTGCATCTCTAGGAAGACAGAGTCAACATCAC
>NW_007742735.1:16391-18367 GCF_000696425.1 Galeopterus variegatus
TGGACATGAGGGTCCCTGCTCAGCTCCTGGAGCTCCTGCTGCTCTGGCTCCCAGGTAAGGAAACACAACACTAGGAATTTACTCAGCCAGTGCGGTCAGTACTGCCTGGCTCTTCAGAGAAGTCCTCTGATAACATGATTATGTGAATACTTGTTTTTATGTTTCCAATCTCATGTGCCATATGTGATGTCCAGATGACCCAGTCTCCATCCTCCCTGTCTGCATCTCTAGGAAGACAGAGTCAACATCACTTGCTGGACAAGTCAGGGCATTAGCAGTTGGTTAGCCTGGTGTCAACAGAAACCGGGAAAAGCTCCTAAGCTTTTGATCTGTAGTGCATCCACTATACAACAGTCGTACAACACTCGAGTTCCTTTGAGATTCAGTGGCAGTGTGTCTGGGGAAGATTTTACTCTCATCGTAAGCAGTCTGGAGCCTGAAGATGTCGCAACTTATTACTGTAAACAGCATAGCAGTATCCCTCCCGCAGTGTTACAAGTCATGACATAGAGCCCCCAGGGAAGCACAGGTGTGAGGCTGGGCTGCCCCAGATGCTCAACCTTTGTCTCCATCTGCTAACTTTTGTCATATTCAGCCATGCTTTGAAGATTTCTGGAGGTTGTTTGTACAAAGGGCCAGAAAGGATCATCTGCCATCTCTCTTTTCTCTTCCTCAAAGCCAGCACCACAGACATGACAATGCCTCTCCTAATTCCATTAAGAACAGAGAAGATGACACCTGAGGAGTCTTAAGTTATGGCATCAATGTTCGTACAGTAAGAAAGAAGCTGCTCTAGGTATTCCAAGCAGGAATTGTTGTAATACAGGGAATTAGAGTCTAAACTATAGGCAGTAAAGGGCCTAGGGTTATGGGAGTCAGGGAACCTAATAGTAGAGATGAAGAGTTCTTGGATGCTCCCCTAGAATCCAAAGCACATTTGCCACTGAAGGTACAGGCTGCCTAAATGTGCAGCCCTCCAGCCTGTCTGGGAAGCCCAGGGGTGGAGGTTGCTGATGCTGTCACCTGAAAAGAGATTCTGGCAAAGGTGTTTCTAGAAGTCATGATGAAGATGAGGAACTGACAGCTGACAGCACAATATGATCACTATTTCCTCAGCTTTCAGAATTTTGCTAATTAGGGGATGGCCTAAGAATTGGATGTGCTTCCAAGTGTCATCAGCGAGTATTGGATCATAGCAGGAAAACCTCTTTAACTGATAGAGTGAACAAAAATATGAGAAATTGCATTGAATATGTAGCAATCACTTAGCCAAATGAAAAGCTTTTTATGATGATAGATAACAAATACAGATATAACCTTCCTTTTTCTTAATATGCAAACGCCTTGCTGCTCAAAATTTGTTGAAAAGTCAGCAGCATTATCTACATTATGGGTTAGAAATGTAAGATAGTAGTCTCTACTTTACACATATGGACGAGAACCTACACTTTAACAAGATACCAAGGGATTTGTATAAGCTGTTGAAAGCTCTGTTTAAAGTGATACTTATTTCAGCCATAGTGATCATTTTTTTTTCAAACGAGTATATTTAGAAAATTCTATTCAAATTCACAGTGAAAATACTCTTGCTTTATTTTTTAATTAATAAAAAAAATCATGTTTGAAACTTTTAAAAGATGATAATGATTGAAATATGTAATTAATTGTTAATGGTTTGTTCAAATACCTTGAAAATTTAAGTGTGGTAAAGTGTTTAGAAACTTGAGAAAATACCAAGGCAAAGAGCAAATCAAAATTGTGTGCGTCTATCTGTGCTGGAGGTGTTTGGACATAAATTTGTGTTGTAGCTAGGCTTGGGGATTTTGTTCTCTCTTGAAAAATGCTATCAGAAATTCATGCTCTGGTTACTTTTTGCTCCTTCAATCTTCTCCCAAATCAAACACAGTCCATAGGGTGGATATAAGCTCAGTGTCCTGCTCGGATCAGCCAGATGACTGTTACATGAACATGAAGTT
>NW_007742735.1:19786-20808 GCF_000696425.1 Galeopterus variegatus
AAATGAATAAGATGACTCTGGTTATTCACAATAAAAATTAATGTTCATGAACAAATATAGTAACTCCTTTGCCTAGGGAATTTTTCTTTGTAATCCTTGTTTCTAAATCACCCACTAAATGAGTATGCTCACCTGAAAATATTTTGTTATCTCAGTGGAGGCTTAAAGGGTATGAAAGGAGATAACTTGCCTAAGGTAGAAAGCTNTACCTTGAAAAATTAAGTGTGGTAAAGTGTTTAGAAACTTGAGAAATTACCAAGGCAAAGAGCAAATCAAAATTGTGTGCGTCTATCTGTGCTGGAGGTGTTTGGACATAAATTTGTGTTGTAGCTACGCTTGGGAATTTTGTTCTCTCTTGAAAAATGCTATCAGAAATTCATGCTCTGGTTACTTTTTGCTCCTTCAATCTTCTCCCAAATCAAACACAGTCCGTAGGCTGGATATAAGCTCAGTGTCCTGCTCGGATCAGCCAGATGACTGTTATATGAACATGAAGTTAAATACTTGGACATGAAGTTAAATACTTGATGTGATAATCAACAGAGTTTTTGCATGGCTTATTACAAACCGTTATTGTGCCAAAGCTGACTAATATAATATTTACACATTCATACTTATAGATAGGTTGATTTAGTTAAAACTGATGGCATAAAAATGAATACTTAGAAATGTATTCATAAAGAGTTATAAAAACATACGAGAAATTTTAGAACCTAAACAATAGCTGGAAGAAAAGAGGCAAATTTATTTTATTCACAGAATTTTTTAAATTTAATTTGATTTTGTCAATATACAATGTGGTTGATTATTGCGGCCCATTACCAAAACCTGCTCCCGCACATCGCTCAGCCAGTGAGCGGGAACCAGTCTGTATGTGGGATCTGAACCCTCGGCGGGAGCGCCGCTGCACTCCCAAGCGGCGTACTGTAGCAGTGCGCCACCGGGCCGGCCCCACAGAATATTTTTAATTTAATTTAATTTTGTCAATATACAATGTGGTTGATTATTGTGGCCCATTACCG
>NW_007742736.1:0-1804 GCF_000696425.1 Galeopterus variegatus
AAAAAAAAACACTGAATTTGCCTGGTCCTACAAATCTTTGGTAAGCACAAACTAGAACATGCACTGAATGCATCAATTAACCAGGGCTCCTATTGGGTTTTTTTCTACAAAACCTGCTTCTTGTCTTAATACAGTCAATATTTTATTTTGTTCCCGCTCTAAAGACTAGGGGAAGGATAGTAACTGGCTGCTGTTCATCAAACTATGTGGGGAGAATCAATTTGGTGAAGGGTTTCTATTTAGAAAGAAAGCTGTAAGAGGAGAAGACAATTGGAGCTTCAGGAGGCTGGCTGGTGTTTTACATGCTGAGGAAGCAGCTGGAAATCGGGATGACAGCTTGAAAAGATGAATGTTAAGGAAAAGGTCAGTGAAATTGAAGTGGTGGGTGGGAACAAGGAACAGGCCAGGGTAACGTGGCAAAACTGAATCATCTCATGTGTGTCAAAGCTTAAGGAACTTTTTCCTTCTCTTCAAACAGTTTGCTGTTGTCTCTGGTGACTAACTGTCCCATGAATAGGATAGATGATTTGCCATTTTTCCTCACCCAAATCAAATCTAACGTTAAGGAACTTTTTCCTTCTCTTCAAACAGTTTGCTGTTGTCTCTGGTGACTAACTGTCCCACGAATAGGACAGATGATTTGCCATTTTTCCTCACCCAAATCAATTCTAACAGCGATTTTTAAATTTCACTTTATATGATGAAGAATGTTCCCTTCAGACTTGAGTGAACTGTGTGTGTCTTTTGCATACTGTGAGTTTGGGGTTTTGTTTGTTTTGTTTTGTTTCTTAGCAATTTTTTGCTCTCAAACTACCTTAATAATGTGTGTATTTACGAAACTAACAAACACTGCAGCTTGGAAAATTCCTTTGGCACAGACTGGCATGTTCAGCCACAAATGCTCCTCCTGACTTAGAAGCTGAACCAAATAAAACTTGACAGCAAGGCAAAATATTTTATAGGCAAACTGACATTTTATAATAAGGGAATAATAAGCACAGAAGAGCAAAATGAACCACAGCTGAAATATCATCTCAAATCCCTTGGATACTAAAAGGAGGTGAATCTCAACTAGACTTTTCCTGTTTTTATTGCACTAATGATTATGTCTATGACTGAAACACTCTTAAACTTGGAGAACTCCAGGATTTCTAAGCACGTTGTCGCATATCTCCAATCTCCTGTCTAGATGCGACCCAGATGATGCCTTGGTAGCCTGCTAAAGTGAACGGATGCAGAAAGAAAGTGATGGGAAAATCCCAGGGCCACTTTATCAAGCACTTCGATTTGAAACAAAATCAAGCAATGTTTCAAATCATCCTGATGAACACTATCTAACCCCAAAACACACCTACAGCTTGATATTAAATCAGATTACAGACAGAATTAATAAAGACCAAGTAAGTTTGCTTGCCTACCTCCACTTTCTACCCCACTACACTCAGCAACCAAAGTTGATTCAGACCAGTGTCAGAAAATCGGCCAGGGCCTGTCAATCACCCTTCTTCTACTCCATAAGACAACAGTTGTAGAGAAACTATAAGCACTGATGTTTAATTCTAGGAAAAGAGAAACTGCCACGGCTGGTCTTAACACGGTGGTTTAGAACAGGATGAGAAGAGAGTCAGGTGGGTTTGCAAGGAGAGGAAAGTTGGTGTGTGCATCCTCCCCTGGTGCCAGGAGGCACGTTCTGTAAGTCCTGGTCAAATGTTCTTTGGGTTCATGGCTGACTCCCGGCTGGGAAAAGCCCATCAGTCCTCATTTTAATCTCTCAGAAACAGACATTTCCATGAAAGGATGACCA
>NW_007742736.1:3545-5713 GCF_000696425.1 Galeopterus variegatus
ACTCTAAGCACAGAGTGAATGCAGAGTCTGTGTTTAGCATCCCAATGTGATAATTATGCATCATGCTTACTCCGCGGCTAAATCTTACATTTTTATACTAAAACACAAAGGAATGACTAAATGCTCTAGTGTGTCGTCTTGCCCTTCCTTTTCATTGTGATTTTTTCTTATCATTTAGATTGCTCCCATGCTGCAACGTGCCTGCAAAAAGAACTGTGAAGACTTGGGTGTGCACATGACTTGAAAGGTGAATGAGGGGCAGAAGTGAGCTGCAGGGACGTCTGTGCAGCAGACACGAGTGGATTGGAAAGAGGCAGCAGTGCGTGTGTATATGTGTGTGTAATGTGTGCCTGTGCAGAAAGCAGAGGTTTTTTAAAAAAAAATGGGAAACAAAAGATGGTTTGTGTAAGCAACACTGTTTGAAATGGCTTGTATAGTGAGAATGGAAACAAGGTATGAATATTCATAAGTAGAACAGAGGAAGTGTTCATGTGCAAAGAGGAAGTGGGGATGAAATTCCAAACATTGTTTGACCACAATATTATCCAGGAGGCATTAGATGTGTATATCCCATTATACATAACATATTATATCATACGTATACAAACAATATATATCATATGATATATCATCATACAAACACAAAATTAACTAGTCTTATTGTCTAAATTTTCTCCTTCTTTAACACACCAATAGCTACTTTATTAATATTTCCAGAAGTTATTCGGCCAATTTGTCTTAAACAAATTTGATTCTTTATCTCTCAAGACCTAAAAGGGAAAGAAGGAAGGAATAACAAAAATAAGAACCATATACAAAAGTTAACTCCAGATGAACCGATGGCCTAAATGTAAGAGCCAAAACTGTAAAACTCTTATAAGAAAACATAGGGTAGGGGCCAGCCCGGTGGCGCACTGCTACAGTGCGCCGCTTGGAAGCGCAGTGGCGCTCCCGCCAAGGGTTTGGATCCCACATACAGACCGGTTCCCACTCACTGGCTGAGCGAGGCGCGGGAGCAACACCGAGGGTTGCGATCCCGTTGCCGGTCCCGGTCCGGTAAGGGCGCGACACTGAGGGTTGCGGTCCATTGCCGGCCACGAAAAAAGACAAAAGAAAAATGAGAAAACATAGGGTAAATCTTTGTGACCTTGGATTTGGCAGTGAATTCTTACTAAATGACATCAAAAACATAAGCGACATAAGAAAACTGTGCTTTATTAAAATCAAAAACTTTTGTACTTCAAAAGACACTATCAAGAAAGTGAAACGACAGCGTATGAAATGACACAAAATATTTGGAAATCATACATCTGATAAGTTCCTTCTATCTAGAATATATAAAGAATGCTTACAATTCAGTAATAAGAAGAGACCAAAAAAAAAAAATTAAATGAGAAAAGAATCTGAATTTCTCCAAAGAAGATATACAAATTGCCAATAAGTACATGAAAATATGCACAACATTATTAGTTATCAGAGAAAGGCAAATCAAAACCACAATGAGATAACACCTCACACCTATTGAAATGGCTATAATGAAAAGGTCAGATAATATTAAGTGTTGGTGAGGATGTGGTGAGATTGGAACACTCATGCACTATTGGTGGGAATGTAAAATGGTACAACCACTTTGGAAAATAGTCTGGCAGTTCCTCAAATGGTTAAAAATTGGATTAACATTTAACTCAGCAATTCCACTTCTAGATATACACCCTAGAGAAATAAAAATGTGTCCACAGAAAAACTTGAACATGCTTGTTTTTTTCTTGTAAAGTTATTTGAGTTCCTTATATATTCTGGATATTAGTCCTTTGTCAGATATGTATTTTGCAAATATTTTCTCCCACTCTGTTGGTTGTCTTTTAGCTCTGTTAATTGTTTCTTTTGCTGTGCAGAAGCTTTTTAGTTTGATATAGTCCCATTTGTTTATTTTTCCTTTGGTTGCCCGTGCTTTTGGGGTCATATTCATGAAGTCTGTGCCCAGCCCTATTTGCTGAAGGGTTTCTCCTATATTTTCTTTAATAAGTTTTATTGTTTCGGGGTGTATAATTAAATCCTTGATCCATTTTGAGTTGATTTTAGTACATGGTGAGAGATATGGGTCTAGTTTCAATCTCCTGCAAATGGATAACCAGTTATCCCAGCACCCTTTGCTGAAGAGAGAGTCC